>NW_026598849.1:0-24495 GCF_029784155.1 Uranotaenia lowii
TAAACTAATATAAGCTTATATAGCTACCTCTATTGATTTTCGTTTGATGATACAACAATATCATATTTTAACAGAGATAATCAAATATTGACCACTGCAAAATATGTTCACCAAACAATACTAAACACAGCTGTGAGTGATAAATCGGCTCTCGCAAAAAAAAACTGTCTATCAAAGCTAATAACTGTCGGGAGCTGTCGTCAGATTCTCCTAATCCACGAGGCGGGTTGAATCACCGCAAATCCAAACGTAAATAAGCTTTGCAACACTTGCAGATCGTTCTACGGACCAATATGTTGGAAGCAGAAAAAAAACCTCCATCAACATGAGTCATATGCCTGGAGCAACAAAACTAAACTCCAAATGGTAAATATAAATACGCACAACATTTCTGAAATCACCTGGTGAAGAAATAATAGAATATGTTTGGATCACTTTTCATCGCATATTGTGAAGTCTAGCGGACTTTGATCTCGGCACTTCGTCGTCTACAATATGTTCGTAGTTCATGCGTCCGTCACGTCGTTACCTGCTACTCGAGGATCCTGGGAGGTCTTTGGGGGAAGCTGAGCCTTCGTTGTTGTTGTTTGGATTTGCCTGGACTGCGCACATGCATACCTTCCTAAATGCAGCACTCCAGTGGATGATTTATTGGCCCCGGGTGCCAGGCCGTGTGGTGATTTTATGTTACGAAATTCTAGGTGCATTTACCGCACAATACAATATTGCCCGCCGTTGTTGTTTTCCTGTCTGGCTGGCAGAAATGGAAAACAAAATACCAGAAATGGCTGCTGCATATGCAACAATCATACGGTAACTTTAATTCAACTCTCAGTAAAACCCATTTTCCGCGTGCACCTTTGATTGATTCCAGGCATATCAAACGGCGCAGGATCCAAACTTGGCAGCATTTTGGTGTTAAGGTATGTAAACGAAACTTCAACTGGACTTCAACAGAAAACAATGTTTTGAGTTGATGATTGGAACGCGTAATAATCTAGCGTCGGAATTGATTTTAGGACCATTTGTCATCACTTACCTTTTTCTTAAGGAGTCAGCAGTCAGCACAGCTTCACCATATCATAGTAGGGTGTCTACGCACGATTAAAAATAAACGGTTATAAATAAAAATGATCTTGTTTATGTCGTAAGATTTTGTTTATCGTTGCGATTTGAAGTCACTATCCTCATATACCTAAGAGACGATATTTCCAACTTATTGCGACATCTCGAACGGAGAGGTTGAGGATATGCTTGAAAGTAGGTAATAGCCACGCTTCTGTTCGCCACTGCGGCTTCCGGCTTTCGATTTTCCCCAGATTCAGGCTTTTTAGTTTTTGACAAACGTTCCCCAAACACTTTTTTTCATTGGTGAAGGTTGATTTTTGGCCACAGTCAACAATTTTACTATATCTACGTGCATGTAGTTTGGATTTTCACGACGCATAAATATTCACAATTTTCATACGTTGCTCCTCTTGCTTGGACGTCATTTTGACTTATGAACCTAATGATCTGATGTTAAAGTTCAAATAGAACAGACATGTCGTGATTTTACGAATTTTAATTCAGAGATTCACTAAGATTTCACTTTGACACTTCACTTTTCTGCATTTCCTTCATCTCACCCCTACATTTCCTTTCACCTCTATTCTCAATTAAAACTTTTTACGCGTCGGCTTTTGTTTTTTTCTCTAGAACAAATTTTTTAACCAAATATCCTTAAATTTTATTCCACATTTCACGTCTTTATTCTCCATCCAACCAATTTAATTTAATTTCATTTTATCCTTCATTTCATCTCTACATTCTTTCTTAACTCTATTATAAATAGAATCTTTAATTTACAGACTTTTGTTTTCTTAAATATACAATTTTATATCCCAAATATTCTTCAGCTCAATTCTACATTCCATTCTCTGCAAAAGCTTTTCAAATCTTCATTTGTTTTCTGCATATCCTTCATCCCATCCGAATATATTCTTCAAAAAAGCCTTCTCAATTTGTACTTTTCCTGTCGCTCTTATTTTGTTAACCAAAGCCAGAACAATCCGCAAAATGAAAACATTCTTAGCAACAGCTTTCTCCAACTGTGCTTTTCTTGCCACTCTGCCTCTGTTTACCAGAGCCGGAATAATTCGATAGTATTCTTAGAAACAGCCTACCCAACCAGAAGGCTAAATCAAAACAAACAATCAGCAGCAGTAGCCTCAAAAATCCAAATTTAAATGAAAAATCAGAAGCTTCAGCCTTAAATATCTGAGATTCTTAAGCCAATCCTGTCTTTTTCCATCAGAAGGTTGAATCAGAACAAACAATTAGCAACAGAAGCCTTAAAAATCTGTACTTCCTTAGCCAATTCCGTTTTTTTTTTACCGGAAGGCCAAATCGAATCATACAACAACAACAGCAGCCTTAAAAATGTGCGCTTTCAAAGCCAATTCCATCTTATTCCACCGAAAGGCCAAATCAAAACAAACAATCAAAACAAGCAAAAGCTGCCTGAAAATTTGCGCTTTCAAATCCATTCCATCTTTTTCCACCGGATGGCCAAATCAAAACAAATAACCAATAGCGTTCAAAATCTGCACTTCCTAAGCCGATTCCGTCTTATTCCACCGGAAAGTCAAATCATAAAAAACAATCAGCCGCAACAGTCCTGAAAAAATGTGCTTACAAAGCCATTTCGTCTTTATCCACCGAAAGGCCAAATCATAACAAACAATCAGCAGCAGCAGCCTTAAAAATCTGCGCTTATTAAGGGGGGGGGGGGGGTGGGGTAGGGTCTAACGGGTATAAAAAAAACACCATTTTCACGATTTTTTTCTGGAGCTAGCGTTCAAACAAATGTATTCAAATTTTTTGCATTATACAAAGCATTGTTAAAAGAACATTTAGTAATTTTTTCGTAGAAAAATATTGAAAAATGAGCCGGTGATGGAGCATTTTCGAGGATGCCTTTTAGAAAACAGGATTTGCGGTTGACACTGTATCTCAGCACAGAATCATCTGAAGTCAAAAAATCAGAGCAAAATATTTTTAATAGATGTTTTTCTGGACCCCAACGTTTTTATTTAACTTAAAAATATTTTTATGAAATTTTTGTGGCTGTTTGAAGTAAAAACTACGATTTTTCACAAAAAATCCGCCATTTTTTATCTGTAAAATCTCCCCAAAATAAAAAAAGAAAAAAAGAAAAACGTTGGGGTCTGGTATTTTATATGTAGAAAATATGTTCCAAATTTGAAAAGAATCGGATAAGTAGTTTTCAAATGACGATGTCCACGGACTTTAAAAATGTGCTTTCGAGAAAAACGCGTTTGAAGTTTCTGCTCTTGCTTTCTAGCAGTATTAGATAGGAGAAGATAAAGCGCTATAATTTCTACAGTTTTGCTTCAATAGACTTAAAAATTCGACACAACATTCTTGAAATGTTTTTACAATGAGAAAATAAAAAAATAAAAAAATCGATTTTTTGAAAGTGTTAGACCCTACCCCCCCTTGAAAATCTGCACTTATTAAACCAATTCCGTTTTTTTCCACCGGAAATCTAAACCAAAACAAACAACCAACAGCAGCAGGCTTAAAAATCTGCGTTTCTTAAGCCAATCCGTCTTATTCCACCGGAAGGCCAAACAAAACAATCAGCAGCAGCAGCCTTAAAAATTTGCGCTTCTATAGCCAATCCCGTCTAATTCCATTGGAAGGCCAAATCAAAACAATCGGGAGCAGCAGACTTGAAAGAGTGCGTTTCTAAAGCCAATCCGCCTTTTCCTAGCGGCAGGCCAAACCAAAACAATCAGCTTATGCTACCAACCACGTCATTCAGAGATTCACTTAGACACGTCTTTCGCTCACAAAAATAGATCAATAACTGACTTTGGTTTGTTTGTTTGCCTAGTGTTGCCAAAATAGCAAATGTTGCCATATATATTTATTTTATTTTATTTATCTTCAGTGTTACCGAGAACAACTTTAATTTTATTTTATTTTTAATTAAATTTGATTTATTTTCTGCATATCCTTCACCTCATCCCTACAACACACAAACTTTTAAAATGAGGGTTGTTCAGGTTTTTTATATGAATGATTACAGAAAAAAGGTGGATTTAAGTTGACCCTTTTTGATCCGAACACCCTTTACGAACATATAGGGTAACGGACCTATGTTGGACCTCTTTGGGAAGTGGCTATGCTATTTTCTGGAATAAAAAAGCATATGTTACAATTTTCGACTGCTTTATCCGTTCATTACGAAGATCAAGGCTTTTGCTATCGAAAAATATCGTCGAATGTTGCAATGTAACAAGATTTAAGCCTTAAAATACGTTTCTTCGATCATTACTCTGGTCAGTATTTTGGACTACCAGGTTTCCATTTTGGACCATCCTTTGGACCTATTTTGGACCACACTTAAGCTCAACAAGTTTTTTTCTTCTAAATTTTGCTATATTTCGAAAGCGATTGATGCGCAATTATGCGAATTATTCAGATAGTTCCGTCTTTTCTTATTGTTATAGACTAGTCAAGTTTAGTTTGTTCGATAAGAAAAGAGTAAAAACAGTAAAATTCCTCTGTTATATAGTGTGTTCCAAATATTCTGAAAATTCTGACAACACACTGAAATCTCGACGAAATTTGTTCTGCAGTGTTCAATACTGGCCAGTTGACTTATCTTTAGGCTCAATTTTCAGAACGCATATCTCCTTCAGGCGACCCAATGGCTTTAGTTCTGTAGATAGATTAAAAAAAAAGTGCGAGATTTATTCTATCTTTTTAGCCATTCTAAAGCCAGACTTTTTTTTTTCACAAAAATTCAGTTTTTAGTTTAATACTTACTTTGTTCTAGGATAAAATTTATCGTTGGAGTAATTTTCCAACAGTTTTTTTTTTAAATTGCATAACCACAGGGGCTGAAAAACTAGATTTTAGTACTTTATCGCTTATAACATTTACACATTTCAACCACCTTTCCCCAAGTTTTGAAACATATATAGCTATAACTGAATATATTATTTGATAAAATTGTTCTAACATTAACTGAGATATTTCAACTGTTATTAAAATTAAACTCGTTGCATATTTGCCGATTTGTTGTCGTTTTTTTTTTTCAAACCCCTCCATTAGACGGGTTTTATATTTCGTTTCTTCTACCAAGATTAATACCCAGGTTATGTTGAGTGGTCCAAAATAAGTCCCTAAGGAATGAAGTTATTAAAACCAGTTATTTAGCTTTTTCGAGTTTGCAAAATATTTTTCACTTGTTTTATCATGGCTGTGAACATGTTTGTGTTTGTAAAATTCATCACAGCTATGCAGCAAACCTCTTGAAAGTTGACTCCAATAATGGCACGTCCTCCTGAAATTACCCTGATTCAGTCCAACTGTGAAAAATCAAAACCTCATGTTCAATATTAGATATGTGATAAGAATCGCAAGAAGTAGCTTTTACTTTATATGTTCAAAATTTTTATGAATTACATGATTTATGAAATTTTGGCAAAAAGCTACAAGGTGTCCAATATATGTACCCGGTCCAAAATAAGTCCGTTACCCTACACCAGATAATACACATTAATTCGTTAAAAATGGTTGAGTAATGCTTCACTAGCCCTCTAGAAAAGAGCCACAGTTCATCCTATGAATTCCCAATTAATTTGATCGAGTCAACGCCTTCTTATCAGAAATAAAATACGAGCATGGGGATTGGACAAAACCTAGACAGGATTCGATTTAATTCAAGTTCAATAAATCAGTTTAAAAAAAATCTGCCGATATCACTGAATTGCTACCACTGATGTGGGTGTATTTGTTTTAGAAGCATTAGGTGTGTTCAACAGAACTCAATCAAAATCAATTGAAATGGATTGACAGTTAATCAGCTGTTTTTTCAATTGACTTCGATCGATTTCTATCAGGCTATTGAATGAACACCCAGACACTTATACTATCGCACTGCGTTTATTGTCATTTTCTTATTCAGCTCCCCGGGCGGGAGCACCGTATGTTTGATGCATGACGGTTAACATTTAGTCCGCCTTAATCGACATTTGCTTCGGTGCAGCAACTACACTGGAAGGTGCTATTAAATACTGCATCTCTGACACAGCACCGCCGACACCACAATGCCCGACATCACTTTCACTGGCAAAGTACCACCGTCTCAGAATACCTGGCAGAGCACGACTGGCACAGCAACACCGACCCAGCATGATTGGCACACCACCACCGATACCGACTAAGCACGACAAGAACTCAATACACCACAGAGGACACCGCACCGAATGACATCACTATCAAACCAAACCGAATCAGCTGTTTTTTGACAGTAAACAACTGCATTTGTGTTAGTGCGATAGAAACCGATAGAAACGAATCCTGCTCTCGGGCTTGATCGCTTTCGATGGGTTTCGATAGATTCCGATTGGCTTCATTGAACGTCAATTGGATTAGTTTCAACCAAAACATTGGCTGAGTGAACAACAATTTACCAATCGAAATCGATTGAAACCAGTTTCAATTGTGCCTATTGAACGGGCCTATTGATCAGAACTTTTTTTGTTTTGATTATAATCTTTTTAACATCTTTGTGTCCATTCGCGACTCTTATCCACGATGTAGTTGGCGAACAGTCATTGAAAAACTTATTCGGTACAACTGTGATTGATGCACTGATTGATGTTTACTCTTGGACTCGAACTCACGGACATCGGCTCAGGAAGCAACTGACTTGCAAATTGAGCAATACCACAAGCCAATTAGCATTTTCATATGTTTTCAAGGTGATGCAATTTTTTTTTATAGAAACATGAAGTTCAAATAAAAGAAAGATCATAAGCCGTAAATATAATGAACTAGCTGATCCCATACGAACTCCGTTTCGCTTTCAACTTTGAATATGTCATGAAAGTCAATTGCCAAGCATTTTCCAGGTGCACTTTTGAATTCGTTGTTAAGTAATACCTAACTGCAAAAATATTGGACGATCACTCTGTCTGTCGTCTGCTACTAAATTTGAAATCAGGAATTAATTGACCGTGCCAAAAAACCCTGTGTATAAATTTAGACTCAATCTTTGCATAACAACGCAATTATTGCCAAAAAGTTAATCCCTTTTCGGTGGCCTCTTATGCAATCTTTGATACCTGAAATCGATTGCCCTTCCTTCAAAACTCCCGTGTGCCAAATTTCAAAGCAATCCATTGTATAATAACGTCAATATTGCTAAAAACAGTGAAAAATTGATGTATATGGATGACCCCTTTCGTCGACCCCTGGCAAAATATTTGACATCTACAATCGACTGCCCGTTCCTGAAAACTACCGTGTGCAAATTTTCATCCGAATTCGATGTATAATATCGACGATATAGCAAAAATATTGAAAGGTTAATATGGACGACCCCTTTTGCCCCGGCCCCGTAAACTGAATTTAATACCTGAAATCCTTTACTCGTCTCTCAAAACTCTCGTGTACCAATTTTCGTCTGAATCCGATGTATAATAACGACAATATCGCATCAACAGTGAATAGTTTATATGGACGACCCCTTTGGCCGACCCCTGATTTTAGTTTGAATAAGTGAAATCAGTTGTTTGTCCCTAATAACTCCTATGTGCAAATTTTCATTCCAATCCGATGCATAAAATCGTCTATAGCACTAAGATACTGAAAATTTAATATGAAAGACCCCTTTTGCCGGCCCCTTAGACTAAATTTGATACCTTAAATCGATTGCACGTCACTCAAAACTCTCGTGTACCAATTTTCATCTGAATACGATGTATAATAACGTTAATATCGAAAAAACAGCGAGCAATTAATATAGACGACCCCTTTGGTCGATCCCTTACAGAAAATTTTACACCTGAATTCGATTTCTCGTCTTTCAAAACACTCATGAGCAAATTTTCAACATGATCCGACGAAAAATAACGTCACTATCGCGAAAACAATATTTGTTTTCTATGGACGACACCCTTCAGAAGGGGTCATCCGAAAATATAAAAACATTTTTCATCATTCCTGGTCCTACTGAGCGTCCATGCCAATTTTCAGATCTATAGCTCTTAACACGGCTGAGTCTATAGAGGACAAACAAACAAACAAAAATACAGAAATTGCTTTTTATATATATAGATAGATAGATTTCTCGAAAAAGGTACAACCGCTCACCGACAGGACTTGAACCCGCATCTCCGCTTCAGTACAACGGAGCGTTAGCCAATCACACCACGGTGAACGTGATGAAATCGACCGACACGGCTTACTAGTCGAGCTCCATCAGTCAACTGCTGCACCTTCCACCAATGTGCCTGATTTTTCATAGAATTGAATGTTTCAGTAAGCACAACTTTAAACAGATCCGTTCAAAACTCAATAGAAATTCAGTGCTTGCTCGGCGTCACTCCAACCTTGAACGCATTAACTTCACACTCTGTTGGATTCAAATCTTCTATTAATTTTTCATCACTAGTTTTAGAAGGTTTTGGCATCTTTTGTCAGATTTTGTCTATCGCATCGAGTTATACTGATAATGCGTTTACAAACAGTTTTAAGAAATATCAATCATTTTGATATCTTTTTATTAATTCTTACTTCTTTGTTGAAGACTTGAAAAATATCTAAAATTATTATTGGTTTGAAATTTCATTTGAATTCCTTTTTAACAAGTGGGGAAAAAATAAAAAAAAATAAAAAAATAAAATAAAATAACATCAAAGTTAGAAGTACTTGCGGTCTTCGGGAAAGTTGATTATTGCGTAAAAAGTTAAATTTTTGAAATCATGTTTTATTCTGTAGTTTTGCTGAAAAAGTGCACAAATTAATTTAATGACTTTTTACCTACTTTCAAAAGTTATTTCGAAAACCAGGGATGGTAGAAAAAAAAATCATAATTGCATATTTGGATTGCGCTTCCAAATAAGTCAAAACTTATTTTCAAATTTTTGGAACTTCTGAAAGTTTGAATTTTGTTGCCTTATGTTTTCGCACCTTTGTTTGAGTCAATTTGACATTAAATATATGTGGCTTTGTATGTAATAGTACTTGTAAGTAAATAAAAATTTATTCAATCTTCAATATTTATCTTAGATATTGTGAAACTCCTTTTAAAAAGCTGGACGTATTACGGAAAAACATATGTTCATATTAAATTTTAATGTCCAAAATAATAAGTATAGAAACTAGAGATGTACCGAATATTCGGTCGGCCGAATATTCGGCGCCGAATATCGCCGAAAAACCGTTAAGCCGAATATTCGGCTCACCGAATAGTTGAGCTAGGTATTCGGCCGAATAGGCCGAATATCAACTACAGACTTGAAAATTTTTCAATTAATTTTGGATAATTTATAAAATATCTAAAAGTAATGTTATACAATCATTAAGAACTTATGGCAAAGCATCTAAGGTGTTTCCGCGTATCTTTCACTGTAGATCCTACAGGAGAATGCTGAGCGGTATCGCTTGATACTTTGATTTTAGTTTATTCCAGATTTTCTGGAAATATTCAGGCATGCCCATAAATCCAGTAAAGAATTCAGACAAATCAAATCTGGCCGGGATGTCCAGGTATTGTTTAATACTTCCCGAGTTTTTTTGGGTTTAATCAGATTATGTATTTGCTAAATCCAATAAAAACCTTAAATACCTCTTTAATTTTTTTTAGATTTTGTGTTCAATATTTCAATGATTTCTAAATATACTTAAATTTTGCCCTTTTCTTATTTTTTTTATTAAAAAAAATCGTTCTGAATGCCTGACCGTCTGGATACGTGAGGGTAAACTGAAAGTATGGTTTACTTATGGTTAAAGATCATCTATTTTTTTAACAACTATTTTAAAGATATCTTGCTAAAATTCGACCTTCATCTTATTCAATATAAGAGAGTCAGTTTCAAATCGCTTGACACCTGTTTCGACATGTTTTACTCTAGATTTCACAGGAACGCAATCTCATTGGTGATAAACGCCCTAGATGCGACTAGTAATCAGATGTCTTTTCAGTTATTGGTGACGTTTTAAGAATTAGAAAAAACCTTATTAAAAAATATCTTGTAATACAACTTCGGATAATATCATTTGGTTTAAAATAATCGACTAAAAACATAAGGGGCATTAATATGGAACAAATTGAAAGTATTGAAATAATCGCTTAAGGTTTTTTCATCGAATACTCAATAGAATATTCGACCGAATATTCGGCCGAATATTCGGCCGAATATTCGGTCGAATATTCGTTTGGCCGAATAGTTGAAAAGCTCAATATTCGGTATTCGGCCGTTCGCCGAATACCACTATTCGGTACATCTCTAATAGAAACGGAATGAATGATTGATTTATGTTACAAAGTCAGAAACTTCGGCAAATGTACGTTCTATCAAAATTAATTGACTAGAAACAAATATGATTGACGTATGTAAACATTCGTTCACATTTCTATGGAAATCGGAATTTTCGTTTCCAGTTTATTAAACAGTTTTTGCGTATCTTTTGCTACGAAAACTTATCAACCCTGCCACATTTATGCTAAACTTCGCGAGAACCGTTATGAAAATCTTTTGCAAAAGGCTTTGATTACTATCTCATATATTTCAGTTTGAATAAAACAGGTCCGAAATCGTAAATTTTCAAACGACTGCATTATTTCATCAGTTAAACGTTTGATAGCTGGTCAATCTTTGATAGAAAATATGAATGAATGGCATGAAAACAAAAAAAATATCGCGTTAAAAGGTTGAAGTGACAGTGAGCATATAGCTAAATTAAAAGAATTATGAACGGTACTGTGTATCAGTACCACAATATTTTACAATGGAGGCCAAAAAAGGCCCTCAACTCGATCATTTTATGTTAGCCTGATTTGCCCTGATTTTTATTTTCAAGCTCCCAGATTTTCGGAAAAAAATGTTGGCAACCCAGCTCGCATGTGTTATTGCAGGGGTGAGCAACCTTTTGAACCAACGGGCCAATTTAAATTTGAAATCTTATCGGCGGGCCACACCTAATTTTTTTTTTTTAATAATAAGCAGAGATTCGCGTCGTTTTTTACAAATCACGTGTTATCATCAGAATTTCAACACGACTTTTCAAATATCCGATATTGAAAAGGTACATCATTAATTCTTTGTCATTTTGTAAATTCCCTCAATTTTTTTTAAGTATTCTTGGCGAACATTCGTTCTTACAACATTCTTGTTAAAATCGATGACTTTGTGGGATTTTTTCACAATTGTCCTTATGGCTTAGGTCCTCAAAGCTTCGATTTTTTTCCTCAAATGGTGAACCCCTCTTTTATAAATTGAATTTGAGCAAGGTTGCTGAAATCACATAAAAAAGCTCAATTTCACATAATTTTTAGTAACTATCATCAAAACTACATTCCTAATTCTAGTTCAGATTTTAATAATTTTTTATCTTATTCAGATATCATTGGGATAACTTTGATGCCAGCTAATTCAAGTTGATAAAAAATCGAAAAACGTTCACTCAGGCTTTATTTATAGTCTTTCGTGATTTTCGTCAATAAACAGAAATAAAAATTATTTCACAAGGTTTTGGTTTAATTTTTTTTGCCAGTATTTGATTATAACAGAACAAGCCTTTTCACCGAATTGGATAGGATAATTTGAAAAAAAAAATATCTGCAGAGCCTATTTTTTATCATACAACTTCATTTTTGCTTGAAACGAAAATTATGACTTCACTAACGGGCTTCGAAATTCCTTTGATCATGTGTAGCTTCCGATTTATAGCTGCTCTTCCTCACTCTAATCTAATGGATGTTGATTTTCAAAGTGGTCGGACTTAAATAATAAGGAAAAATGTATCCCGAATAAAAAAAATCCGACATTACATTATGCCAAAAAACAATTTATATTTATGCCTTGAACAGAACATAATAAATGCTTAAAATGCTAGAAAAAGGTTAACAATCTGAATGATTGTTGGGAAAATGCAGATAAGTGCGTATTTGATTTAAGTCATGAATATTTCCCCAACAATCCATGTAGAAATATCATATCACCTCTTATTCACAACTCCTATCTCTACCTCCCCGCGGTGCCGGCTGGGGTGCGAGTAACCTAAGCGGAGATCGGGTACCCAACCCCGGTGGATGCTTTGGTCGCATGCAGACTGAGAAGGTGGCCGCACGCGTCTGTTCCCCAGGTCAGGGGCGGCGTGCAACAACAACCGAACGTCTGTTCTCCAGGTCAGGGGCGGCTCAAACAGCGTCTGTCTTGCAGCAAGCGGCTGAATTTATGAAATGCGGCTCTCGCCAGCTAAGTCCAAGATGGCAGCCCCATCGCGGGATAGGGACTTTAGGCTAACAACCTACTGCTCCCGATTTGAAATTGTTACGGAATCCGAAAGAAATGACCGACCTGGAACTTTGGCGACGACTTTTAGCATGAAAACACGGACACGAATTGGAACTTGGAATGTTTTAACCCTTGCCCAACAAGACAAACTGGAACAACTTGCTAGAGAGGCTAGCCGCCTCAAGCTTGAAATTCTGGGACTGAGCGAAGTCCGTTGGCCTAACACTGGAGAACACAAGACACAGTCCGGGCAAGTACTGCTTTACTCTGGCATACGAGGAGAACATGCTACTCGGGAACGAGGAGTTGGTTTCCTGTTAAGCCCGCAGGCCCATGCGGCCCTCATAAGATGGGAACCGATAAACGAAAGAATAATCGTAGCCAGATTCAGAACACGGGTTAGAAACCTTACAATGGTCCAGTGTTATGCGCCAACTGACGTTGCCGATTTGCAGGAGAAAGAGCAGTTTTACAGTCAATTGAACAGCGTGGTTGAGAGAATTCCGAAGGGTGACATTCAAATCCACTTAGGCGACTTCAACGCAAAGATTGGCTCCGATAATCAGGACTTTGAACGCATCATGGGGCGCCATGGCCTAGGACAGATGAGCGAAAACGGAGAGCTGTTTGTAGAATTTTGTGGCAACAACAACATGGTGATCGGTGGATCGCTCTTCCCCCATCGACCAGCACATAAGGTCACTTGGGTATCCCGAGATGGCCGAACAGAAAATCAAATTGACCACATCTGCATCAGTCGAAAATGGAGAAGGAGCCTTCTTGATGTCCGCAACAAACGAAGCGCAGACATTGCATCTGACCATCACCTCGTCCTTGGCGAGATACGACTGAGAGTTGCGCGTGTCCAACGGCGCGAGGAGAAAGTCGGGTGTCGATACGACGTCCGCCGGTTGGAGAATCCAGAGGTGAAAAGGGCATACGTTGAACAGCTAGAATCCCGAGCCTTGGAGTTGCCGACAGACGGAACAGTCGAAGAACAGTGGTGTGGAATCAAGAATGCCTTTATCACGACGAGCCATGGTACTCTCGGTAAAGTTCGTGGAAGAAGAAGTGAATGGATGTCGGATGAAACCTGGAGGATGATCGATGATCGGAGAAAGGCGAAAGTCGGAATTGAGCAGGCATGTACCGGGTCAGCCAAAGCAGCCGCCCGCTTACGATATGCGGAGCTGGAAAAGGCAGTTAAACGAGCTTGTAGACGAGACAAGAGAGCCTGGACAAACTCCCTAGCCGAAGAGGGAGAAAGAGCCGCCGCCATTGGAGATATCCGATTATTATATGATATTTCTCGCCGCCTTAGTGGTGCAAGGACTAATGCAAGAATGCCGCTGAAAGACCGAGCAGGTCAGCTGCTGACAGATCGAACAGATCAGCTAAAGCGTTGGACTGAGCATTTTGAACAACTTTTCCGAGTTACAAATAGCAATGGCCAACAGAACCCGCAGCTCGAGGCGCCCACAGTATGTCGTATAAATGGCGTCAACTCGGAAGCGCCCTCGCTGGCTGAAATAGAAGCGGCAATCAAAAACATGAAATCCAACAAAGCGCCTGGAATCGATTGCATTCCTGCTGAAATGCTCAAAGCCGACCCTGCCTTGTCAGCACAAATGTTGCACCGTCTTTTCGCTGACATTTGGGATACTGCAACATTCCCGGCCGACTGGATGCAGGGTATCCTCGTAAAGGTCCCAAAGAAAGGAGACCTAACAGAGTGCGGTAACTGGCGTGGCATAACTATGATCTGTACAACCCTCAAAGTACTCTGCAAAGTGATCCTGAACAGGATCCAGGAGAAAATCGACGCTACACTCCGACGGCAACAAGCTGGATTCCGATCCGGACGATCATGTGTGGACCACATCACAACGCTACGAATAATACTGGAACAAATCAACGAATTCCAGGACTCTCTTCTGCTGGTGTTCGTTGATTTCGAAAAAGCATTTGACCGACTGAACCACGAAAACATCTGGGCTGCTCTTAGACGACGAGGGGTCCCAGAGAAACTAGTCCATCTCATCGAAGCACAATACGAGGCATTTTCGTGCAAGGTCTTGCACAACGGTGTCTTGTCCGAACCAATCCCGGTAACTGCTGGAGTGAGACAAGGATGTATTTTGTCACCGCTGCTTTTTCTCATCGTAATGGATGAGATCTTGACTGGATCGATTGACTGTAGACCAAACCGAGGATTGCCGTGGAATCCTTCAACCATGGAGCAACTGAACGACCTTGACCTGGCAGACGATATTGTTTTGCTCGCCCAAACACAACAAGACATGCAGAGCAAACTCGACGACCTCACCGAAAGCTCCAAGGCAACAGGTCTCAAAATCAATGTCGGAAAGACCAAGTCGATGGAAATCAATACAGAAAATCGTTCCAATTTCGTGGTAGCTGGACAACAGGTTGAGACAGTGGAGTGCTTCCAGTATCTTGGTAGCCAGATTACGCCTGATGGTGGTACCAAGAAGGACATCGAAACCCGGATCAGAAAAGCCCGATTTGCGTTTGCGAGTCTCCGAAACATCTGGCGGTCACGCCAGATCTCTCTACGAACTAAGATCCGAATCTTCAACTCAAACGTAAAATCCGTATTGCTGTACGGGTGTGAAACTTGGTGCACATATGCGGTGACGACGCGAAAACTGCAAGTTTTTGTGAATCGTTGCCTGCGGAACATCATCCGCGCTTGGTGGCCTGGCAACTGGATCTCAAACGTTGAACTTCATCGCCGGTGTCATCAAAAGGCGCTAGAAATCGAGATTCGGGAACGTAAGTGGAGATGGATTGGGCACACGCTGCGAAGAGATGAAAACGAGATTTGCAGAGAGGCGCTTGACTGGAATCCAGATGGACATCGAAGAAGAGGCAGGCCCAAAAGCTCGTGGCGGCGAAGTCTAGCCGCTGAAATCCGCACAGTTGACGAGAACCTTGGCTGGCAGCAAGTGAAGACGCTGGCTCCGGATCGCCAGCAGTGGAGATCTTTTATCTCAGCCCTATGCGCCGGTCAATCGGCGCTGGACCCTTAGGTAGGTAGGTAGGTTTTATTTTTTCTAATATCGAGGAACTCAGATCGATAGTATTTATAAGTAGGTATATTATTTCAAAATCAGAAATAAAAAGAAATTGAATAAAATTTAAAAAAAATTGAATAACTCTAAAACACTGGTACAGTATGCAACGACGTGTTTCTTCTGGGCCATGCAGGTGTCAGAGCAGTTCTGCTCCCAGGAGCCCAGATTTTTCAACGAAGAAACCAACTTTTCCGTTTATCAGGCATCTGGATTTAATCCTAACCGATTTTCGGTGTTAATAATATTTTTCCGTGATTCTCCAACTTAGTTCGCCAATTAGAGGAATGAATTTGGTGGTACATTTTTTTAAGCGGACATAATTGGAGTTGGACTAGATCGTTTAACCGATGATTTTAGCTCAGGCGACATGCGCGTGAAAATGTATGCCAGTGTTCTCGGCCAGGAAGGGAATAGTTCGATCATCCACGAAAGTTCCCCTAGAATAAAATTTGATATTTTGTATGTTTTTTGGCAAGAACATTAAACATTTGAGTATTTTATTAAATAAAACAAAGCAACTTACCACAAACTGCGCTGGATTTAGCTTTAATACAGGAATTATTTACATTGCACAATGGGGAAAAAAGTGTACAAACCACGAAGAAATTCAATATCTTTCGTGCTACTTGACCCAAATCTATGAAAATATACTTTCCTTTTGTGAAAATTTCCGGAAAATCGAGTGGGCATAGTATTAAACGCCGCACAAGCTTACGAACGGAGATATAGTGCCTTTTTAACCCCTAATTCCCCTATATTTTGTAAACTTTCCAGAAAAACACTGATTCGAACCAGAGAATTTTGAACGAAAACAGACCTATCGTGTGTAATTTTTTCTGAGGAATCGAATGAAGGCTGTTTTGGCCACCGCACGCTTCAGAAAATGGAGTTATGACTGTTTTACCCTCAATTCCCCAATATTTTTCAATTATTTCAGAAAAAAGCTTATTCGAACTTGAAATTTTTGAACCAAAAGATTGTATCTTGTGTGATTTTTTCCGAGAAATCGAATGAATGCTGTTTGGGCCCCTGCACGCTTTGTAAAATGGAGTTATGGCTGTTTTACCCTCAATTCCCCTTAATTTTTCAAATTGTTAAGAAAATGCATGTTCGGACTTGAAAATATTGAATCTTTTGGGACGTATCTTGTGTAATTTTTTCCGAGGAATCCAATAAAGGCTCTTTGAGCCACCGCACGCTTCGGAAAATGGAGTTATTGCTGTTTTTACCCTCAATTCCCCTACATTTTTTAATGATTTAAGAAAAAAGCATGTTCGGACTTGAAAGTTTTGAACCAAATGAAATGAATCCTATGTGATTTTTTCCCAAGAATCCAACGAAGCGTATTAGAGCCACCGCACAGATTAGGATTAGGAGTTATGGCTGTTTTACCCTCAATTGCCCAACATTTTTCAAGTAGCTCAGAAAAAGCATGTTGGGGCCAGATAATTTTGAACCAAAAGTAAAGTATTTTGTGGAGTTTTTTTCGAGGAATCGAATGAAGGCTGTTTGAGCCGCCGCACGCTTCGGAAAATGAAGTTATGGCTGTTTTACCTTCAATTCCCCTACATTTTTCAAATTGTTAAGAAAACGCATGTTCGGACTTTAAAATTTTGAATCTATTGGGACCTATCATGTGTAATTTTTCCCGAGGAATCCAATAAAGGCTGTTTGAGCCACCGCACGCTTTGGAAAATGGTCGAGTTATTGCTGTTTTTACCCTCAATTTCCTTACAGTTTGCAATGATTTAAGAAAAAAGCATGTTCGGACTTCAAAATTTTGAACCATATGGGTTGTATCTTATGTAATTTTTCCCGAGGAATCCATCGAAGTCTATTTGAGCCACCGCACGGATTGGAAACAAATGTTATGGCTGTTTTGCCCTCAATTTCCCTACATTTTTCAAATAGCTCATAAAAAGCATGTTCGGACTTGAAAATTTTAAACCAATTGGAACGTATCATGTGTGATTTTTTTTGAGGAATGAAACGAAGTCTATTTGACACACCGCACACATCGGAAACAGGAGTTATGGCTGTTTTACCCTCAATTCCCTTTCATTTTTTCAAAAAGTTCAGAAAAACCATGATCGGACTTGACAATTTTAAACTAAACGAGACTTATCTTATGCAATTTTATCCGAGGAATCCAATGGAGCCTGTTTGAGCCACCGCACGCTTTGAAACGGTTGTTTTACCCTCAACTCCTCTACATTTTTCTAAAATCATTGAAAAATGTAGGGAAATTGATGGTAAAAACAGCCATAACTCACTATTTCAAATCATGCGGAGGCTCAAACAGGCTCCATTGGATTCCTCGGAAAAAATTACATAAGATAAGTCTCGTTTAGATCAAAATTTTCAAGTCCGATCATGGTTTTTCTGAACTTTTTTAAAAAATGAAGGGGAATTGAGGGTAAAACAGCCATAACTCCTGTTTCCGATGTGTGTCAAATAGGCTTCGTTGCATTCCTCAAAAAAAATCACACATGATACGTTCCATTTGGTTCAAAAATCTCAAGTCCGAACATGCTTTTTCTGAGCTATTTGAAAAATGTAGGGAAATTAAGGGTAAAACAGCCATAACTTCTGTTTCCAACCCGTGCGGTGGCTCAAATAGGCTTCGTTGGATTCCTTAAAAAAAATTTCATTAGATACAATCCATTTGGTTTAAAATTGTCAAGTTCGAACATGCTTTTTTCTTAAATCTTTGAAAACTGTAGGGGAATTGAAGGTAAAACAGCCATAACTTCATTTTCCGAAGCGTGCGGCGGCTCAAACAGCCTTCATTCGATTCCTCGAAAAAAACTCCACAAAATACTTTACTTTTGGTTCAAAATTATCTGGCCCCAACATGCTTTTTCTGAGCTACTTGTTGGGCAATTGAGGGTAAAACAGCCATAACTCCTGTTCCTAATCCGTGCGGTGGCTCAAATAGGCTTCGTTGGATTCCTCGGAAAAAATCACATAGTATTCATTTCATTTGGTTCAAAATTTTCAAGTCCGAACATGCTTTTTTCTTAAATCATTGAAAAATGTAGGGGAATTGAGGGTAAAAACAGCAATAACTCCATTTTCCGAAGCGTGCGGTGGCTCAAAGAGCCTTTATTGGATTCCTCGGAAAAAATTACACAAGATACGTCCCAAAAGATTCAATATTTTCAAGTCCGAACATGCATTTTCTTAACAATTTGAAAAATTAAGGGGAATTGATGGTAAAACAGCCATAACTCCATTTTACAAAGCGTGCGGGGGCCCAAACAGCATTCATTCGATTTCTCGGAAAAAATCACACGAATTTCAAGTTCGAATAAGCTTTTTTCTGAAATAATTGAAAAATATTGGGGAATTGAGGGTAAAACAGCCATAACTCCATTTTCTGAAGCGTGCGGTGACCAAAACAGCCTTCATTCGATTCCTCAGAAAAAATTACACACGATAGGTCTGTTTTTGTTCAAAATTCTCTGGTTCGAATCAGTGTTTTTCTGGAATGTTTACAAAATATAGGGGAATTAGGGGTTAAAAAGGCACTATATCTCCGTTCGTAAGCTTGTGCGGCGTTTAAAACTATGTCCACTCGATTCTCCGGAAATTTTCACAAAAGGAAAGTATATTTTCATAGATTTGGGTCATGTAGCACGAAAGATATTGAATTTCTTCGCGGTTTGTACACTTTTTTCACCATTGTGGCATTGATAGAGAAAGAGGAAGATTATCAGATTTTCCAGCCATGTGTGCATCGACTTCTGTAGCCTAAAACGGGCCCAAAGTTTTCCAAATTCCCAATTATCGAGATGAGAAATGGTGTTTTGGATTCAGATTAGTTGATCATCACCGTATAGAGATGATCGGTTCTTGATTCGGGAATGTTTTAGTTTCCCCCAAGGCAATAAGAGGGGTTTACTTCCTGATGGAGAAACTATTTCTACCTGTTGGGTGGGAAAATTTGCCTCGCTCATTTGTTCTTATTGGTTCAATGCAATTCGGAAAAACCGGTGCCGGTACTCAAAGTGAACTATCTCTGGAACGGTTCCTCCACGATGTCAAGTCTGCCGAAGCTGGACGCAGCAGGAGAATGCAATGTTTTCACTGGAAAAATGAGATATTTAGATTTTTTTTTAATAAAAAAACAAAACCACTCACATAAAGCCTTTTCGATTGCCAACCGTTCAATACAAGAGACCGATTTCAACAAATTTTCATAACAACAACTCGCCGACTGCTGTTGCCTAGGATATTTAAACATGGTCAGTAGTGACGTAGGATCTGCGTCACCTTTATAGAAATTTATACAGGTTGCCTGAAATGCACGTAGGCTCCACGTGACTTTAATGGTGGCAAAAATCTATGTACATTTTCACGAAGCGTTCATGTGAAAAGTTTTTTCTTCGGGAGACACTGAGACCATCTCAGATTTCCAACAACAACAACAGACAACAAAGTTCGTCTCATAACAAAAATCGCAGTTCAAGTTGCCTAGTGTGGACTAGGCTTTAGAATAATTAAAGATCACCCTAAAAGGCATGTAGTTATTACCAAGGTTATTAGAACACAAGGTTCTCTGATTTTTACAGTAATTAAGCGAGGAGAGTGCGGCGAGGTTCAGTGAGTTTGTTTGTAAACGTCGGTAAATTTGTTTGAACTAAGGCCTTTGTTAGTAAAAAAGCTACACGAAGACGGCAAAGAGATGTGCCCTTAGAAATTTTAACAAATCAAGATCCTCCTATACTAAGCACATTTATCGTAGACTAAATTGTGTTTACAAAAAAGTCAGCAAACGTTGTCACCAAAACTATCTAGCTCGAGTTCAGCGTGATCTCAAGTCCAGACCAAAATCGTTCTGGAAACATGTTAAAAGTCAACGGAACGAACCTGGTCTGCCAAACCAAATGTTTCTGGATGACAATACGGCGAACTCTGATCGTGGAATCTGTGATCTCTTTGCCGATAAATTCTCGTCTATCTATAATACAGCATCGACATCCCCTGAACATCTGGATAGTGCAGTCAGGAATATTGCGCCACTGGGCTTCTCTATAAACAACATTGTGGTTGAGGATGCAGTCATCTCAAAAGCAGCAGCTAAGCTCAAAAATTCTTTCTCTACGGGTCCGGACGGAATACCTACTACTTTTATCAAATGTTTTATGCCTGTTTTGCTGACTCCTGTTAGGCTTATTTTCCAAGCTTCGCTTGACAGAGCCATCTTCCCCTCACTATGGAAGGAGGCTTATATGTTTCCGGTGTATAAAAAAGGTAACAGGAGAAATGTCAACAACTACCGGGGAATCTCGGCATTATGCGCAGTAGCCAAACTATTCGAATTGGTGGTCTTGGATCCGATTTTCTTGTCCTGTAAGAATATTTTTTCCGACGATCAACACGGATTCTTTCCCAAGCGCTCCACGACAACTAACCTTCTGACGTTTACTTCTTACGTGCATGAAAGTTTTGCTGCGAAGTCTCAAACCGACGCTATTTACACCGATTTGTCTGCGGCATTCGACAAAGTCAACCACGATATTGCCATTTGAAAGCTCGAACGCCTGGGTTTCTGTGGAACTCTTCTTGACTGGTTCCGGAGCTACCTATCAGGACGTAAATTAACAGTTCGCACGGAGGACTCTTTCTCCAGACAATTCTCTGCTTCTTCTGGTGTGCCTCAGGGAAGCCATTTAGGGCCGATTATCTTCCTAATCTACTTCAACGATGCGCTCTCACTCCTCGACGGTCCAAAGCTATGACCTAAAGCTATTTTACAACATCAACGGCCAGAACGATATTGATTTCCTACAAAATCAATTTAACCTCTTCGCATACTGGTGTGATATAAACGGCCTGCCTTTGAATCGCAGTAAATGTGCAGTCATCAGCTTTTCAAGAAAGCGGCAGCCTTTTTCCGCTGAGTACTTCCTCGGAGATGAGCCAATCGCACGCGTAGAACACATCAATGATCTGGGTGTAATTCTAGACCAGAAGCTGGAATTCAGGACACACACAAACTACGTTGTCGACAAAGCCTCGAGAAGTCTTGGATTCTTATTTCGAGTGTCCAAGGACTTCAAGGATGTGTATTGCCTGAAAAGTTTGTATTGCAGTATTGTTCGCTCTATCCTTGAGTATGCATCAGCTGTTTGGTGTCCCTACTACCAGAATGGGGCCGAACGGATCGAGGCTATACAGCGGCGCTTCCTGCGATTCGCCCTTAGACACCTGCCTTGGCAAGACCCGTTTCACTTGCCAAGCTATGAACATCGATGCCGTCTCATAGACATTGACACTCTTCAAGCCCGCAGAAACGCAACACGAGCTTCCTTCGTCGCCGATCTCTTGACATCGCGAATTGACTGCCCCACGCTCCTAGAAGCCATTCCTCTAAGTGTGCGACCCCGTGGGCTTAGAAATCAAGATCTTCGATTGTATGTTCCCATTCGTTCGAACAATTATGGAGCTAATAGCGCTATCATCGGTGTAATGAAAACATTCAACCGTTTTTCTGAGCACTTCGATTTCGACGTTTCGAGAGATGTTTTCCGTACTAAAGTTTTAAGTGTATTGAGAACCCTGTAATTAGACTTAGTACTCTTTTTATATTAATTTTAAGTCATCATTTGGATCAATATGTGTTCCGTTGATTTGTAATAATAAATAAATAATAAATTGCAAAACTCCAACAAGCCGGAAATTGGAATTTCAAATACCGTTACACCTCCCATATATTCACACCTTGGTTATTAGGAAATTTAAATAAAGTCAGTCAATGTTCAACAGCCAAACCAACAATTTTGTTTCAATAACCACTGTTCTGCAACAAATGGGACACCCTCAACGTTAAAACACATCAACAAATATATGTTTCCGATTTTATTTTAGATAAAAAAAAAGTTACCTACTACTGAAATTGAAATGATAATCTTACGATTTTTCAAGCTCTTATGAAACAGTCAAAAAATGTATACAATTACTTAGTTGTGTTGTGAGCCTACTTGGTTGAATGATTCAACTGAATCAAAGCAATCGGAAGATTCCTTTTAATTCAACCACTGTAAATGAAAAGTTCATTTTTGGCAACATTCGATTTTGGCAACATTCGATTTTGGCAACATCTGATTTTGGCACATGTGCCAAAATCGAACGGTTTTTAGAAACAACATTACCTTTTAGTTATCGTTATAACAGGACCAATTTAATTCGGACAAACATCATTAAAACGTTTTTATGCTCTGAAATGGAGATAAAATTCAGCAATAACAACCAAAGATTTTAAAAAAATTTATAAAGTACTCAAAAATGACAAAAAGATGAAAAATTCAAAAAGTTTTAAAACAAATTCAAGTTAAAGATTGAATATGACAAAAAACAACTGAAAAATGATGAAGAATGACAAAAACAGCAAATATGACAGAAGAAAACAAATATTATAAACAAAACAAGAAAAGTACAAAATGCATCAAAAACATGATGAAAAAAATTAAAAATTACTACAAATGATCGAAAATTTACTGTAAACAACGTTTTTGATAATAATCATAGTTATTTTTTAAAAATAACTTAAAAACAAGATGAGAAAAAAAAACCGTTCGATTTTGGCAACATTCGAATTTGGCAACACGAAATGTACGGGCATGTTTCTAAAATCGAACGGGGTCTGTATTTCGAAAGCAACTTACTACCTTCTTCAGTGAGCGTTTTCGATTGAAATTCGCCCGTGATTTTCTAAAAAAAAATTAAGATTTCTCCCTCGAGAAATTTGTAAAATTTTGACATCAGGAAATCAAGCATTAGGATGAGAGTCATCGAATAATTGAAAAATATTCTAAAAAACCGTTACACAATTTTAACGACGTTGTTAAAGTTAAAAAATACTCGAGGTAAGAAGACAAATTAAATCTCAGCGTATGCCTCAATAAAAATCATTTGAACATAGAGTTCAATTTTGCAATGTGCAGTGCTGATTGGTTCGTGCAAGAAAGCGCATGAAAAACAATAATCAACTCATAATAATTCCACAGCCCATCAAAACAAAATATATCCAACCTGAGCCGGTACCTGACTGTGATTAATCAAACCAAACAGAACTCAACAGCAAAGCAGCGGTCAGTTTTCGCGGATAAACACCCGGTCTTATGTGTTTTTCCCTTTTTCTGTGCGATTTGCAGCTAATCAAAGTCTTGAGGTCTCTCGGCCAGAGTTTGGGGGTGGATGTTGAAAAATGTAACGGGCCAAGTCGAAGGCCAGCGGCTGCTAGGGCTAGCAATCAAATTATTAAACCTGAGTAGAAAAATAGAAAAACAAAGCATAATCTCACGAACTGTGTACCTAGCAAGGAATGGGAATGATTGCGAAAATTACTGAAACCAACAGGTACCTACAAACAATAATGGTGCCAAATGCTCTGAAACTTAGGCGCCCACTTTTTATTTCCGTTGAGTTGTGAAATGGTTACCACCCTTGCAATAATGATCCTGGCACTCGTATTGATAAGCTTTGCATTAGAAGTGAAGTGCCCTTTGTGCTCCATGTGATACATGAATGAATATCGTAAATAGGGATGTACAAATAAAAAAATTTTTTTTACATAAATACATGTTTGTAGAGTATTTTAGCCAAATTTATAAACTCTCAAAGCTTATAATAAATATATTTATCACAGAAAAAATATGAATAAGCTGATAGCAAGTTAACCCGGTATCATTCCTAGCATCTTTGAATGCAATATGAGGCCTTTCAACTTCGGAACAAGTGATTTTCTTCAATTATTTTTAATGGTCGTAATGAGATAAATATGCGCTAAAATGCTGGTTAAGGCGCACACTCGCCAATTGATAGCCGAACTAGGATTTCTCAGAGCATTCTATGTACCGAGCTTTATGGAATGACCAACAACCGCAGGCTTTCTAAGGTTGAAAAGTGTGAAAAGGGTGTTAGCTTGAATGTGGAACTGAACTATCGGGTCATTCGTTGGTATAGTTCAGTACAGCATAACATTGAATGACTACACACCAGCTGACTCAAGTAAAGGGGAAGTAGTAATAATTGATAACTAAAAACGATTGAAATGATGCGTCATACGT
>NW_026598850.1:0-24481 GCF_029784155.1 Uranotaenia lowii
CCAGAAAATCGCATTTTAAAGTTGTGATCCCAAATTAAAGCTCAGAATCACGAAAAAAACGCTTCTAAAAGGCCAGAAAATCGCATTTTAAAGTTGTGATCCCAAATTAAGCTCAGAATCACGAAAAAACGCTTCTAAAGGCCAGAAATCGCATTTTAAAGTTGTGATCCCAAATTAAGCTCAGAATCACGAAAAAACGCTTCTAAAGGCCAGAAATCGCATTTTAAAGTTGTGATCCCAAATTAAGCTCAGAATCGCTGAAAAAACGCTTCTAAAGGCCAGAAATCGCATTTTAAAGTTGTGATCCCAAATTAAGCTCAGAATCACGAAAAAACGCTTCTAAAGGCCAGAAATCGCATTTTAAAGTTGTGATCCCAAATTAAGCTCAGAATCGCTGAAAAACGCTTCTAAAGGCCAGAAATCGCATTTTAAAGTTGTGATCCCAAATTAAGCTCAGAATCACGAAAAAACGCTTCTAAAGGCCAGAAATCGCATTTTTAAAGTTGTGATCCCAAATTAAGCTCAGAAATCGCTGAAAAACGCTTCTAAAGGCCAGAAATCGCATTTTAAAGTTGTGATCCCAAATTTAAGCTCAGAATCACGAAAAAAACGCTTCTAAAGGCCAGAAATCGCAATTTTAAAGTTGTGATCCCAAATTAAGCTCAGAATCACGAAAAAACGCTTCTAAAGGCCAGAAATCGCATTTTAAAGTTGTGATCCCAAATTAAGCTCAGAATCACGAAAAAAACGCTTCTAAAGGCCAGAAATCGCATTTTAAAGTTGTGATCCCAAATTAAGCTCAGAATCACGAAAAAAACGCTTCTAAAGGCCAGAAATCGCATTTTAAAAGTTGTGATCCCAAAATTAAGCTCAGAATCACGAAAAAACGCTTCTAAAGGGCCAGAAATCGCATTTTAAAAGTTGTGATCCCAAATTAAGCTCAGAATCAGCTGAAAAAACGCTTCTAAAGGCCAGAAATCGCATTTTAAAGTTGTGATCCCAAATTAAGCTCAGAATCACGAAAAAAACGCTTCTAAAGGCCAGAAAATCGCATTTTAAAGTTGTGATCCCAAATTAAGCTCAGAATCACGAAAAAACGCTTCTAAAGGCCAGAAATCGCATTTTTAAAGTTGTGATCCCAAATTAAGCTCAGAATCACGAAAAAACGCTTCTAAAGGCCAGAAATCGCATTTTAAAGTTGTGATCCCAAATTAAGCTCAGAATCACGAAAAAACGCTTCTAAAGGCCAGAAATCGCATTTTAAAGTTGTGATCCCAAATTAAGCTCAGAATCACGAAAAAAAACGCTTCTAAAGGCCAGAAATCGCATTTTAAAGTTGTGATCCCAAATTAAGCTCAGAATCACGAAAAAACGCTTCTAAAGGCCAGAAATCGCATTTTAAAGTTGTGATCCCAAATTAAGCTCAGAATCACGAAAAAAACGCTTCTAAAGGCCAGAAATCGCATTTTAAAGTTGTGATCCCAAATTAAGCTCAGAATCGCTGAAAAAACGCTTCTAAAGGCCAGAAATCGCATTTTAAAGTTGTGATCCCAAATTAAGCCTCAGAATCACGAAAAAACGCTTCTAAAGGCCAGAAATCGCATTTTTAAAGTTGTGATCCCAAATTAAGCTCAGAATCACGAAAAAAACGCTTCTAAAGGCCAGAAATCGCATTTTAAAGTTGTGATCCCAAATTAAGCTCAGAATCACGAAAAAAACGCTTCTAAAGGCCAGAAATCGCATTTTAAAGTTGTGATCCCAAATTAAGCTCAGAATCACGAAAAAACGCTTCTAAAGGCCAGAAATCGCATTTTAAAGTTGTGATCCCAAATTAAGCTCAGAATCACGAAAAAACGCTTCTAAAGGCCAGAAATCGCATTTTAAAGTTGTGATCCCAAATTAAGCTCAGAATCGCTGAAAAAAAACGCTTCTAAAGGCCAGAAATCGCATTTTAAAGTTTGTGATCCCAAATTAAGCTCAGAATCGCTGAAAAAACGCTTCTAAAGGGCCAGAAATCGCATTTTAAAGTTGTGATCCCAAATTAAGCTCAGAATCACGAAAAAACGCTTCTAAAGGCCAGAAATCGCATTTTAAAGTTGTGATCCCAAATTAAGCTCAGAATCGCTGAAAAACGCTTCTAAAGGCCAGAAATCGAATTTTAAAGTTGTGATCCCAAAATTAAGCTCAGAATCGCTGAAAAACGCTTCTAAAGGCCAGAAATCGCATTTTAAAGTTGTGATCCCAAATTAAGCTCAGAATCACGAAAAAAACGCTTCTAAAGGCCAGAAATCGCATTTTAAAGTTGTGATCCCAAATTAAGCTCAGAATCACGAAAAAACGCTTCTAAAGGCCAGAAATCGCATTTTAAAGTTGTGATCCCAAATTAAGCTCAGAATCACGAAAAAAAACGCTTCTAAAGGCCAGAAATCGCATTTTAAAGTTGTGATCCCAAATTAAGCTCAGAATCACGAAAAAACGCTTCTAAAGGCCAGAAATCGCATTTTAAAGTTGTGATCCCAAATTAAGCTCAGAATCACGAAAAAACGCTTCTAAAGGCCAGAAATCGCATTTTAAAGTTGTGATCCCAAATTAAGCTCAGAATCGCTGAAAAAACGCTTCTAAAGGCCAGAAATCGCATTTTAAAGTTGTGATCCCAAATTAAGCTCAGAATCACGAAAAAAACGCTTCTAAAGGCCAGAAATCGCATTTTAAAGTTGTGATCCCAAATTAAAGCTCAGAAATCGCTGAAAAACGCTTCTAAAGGCCAGAAATCGCATTTTAAAGTTGTGATCCCCAAATTAAGCTCAGAATCACGAAAAAACGCTTCTAAAGGCCAGAAATCGCATTTTAAAGTTGTGATCCCAAATTAAGCTCAGAATCACGAAAAAAACGCTTCTAAAGGCCAGAAATCGCATTTTAAAGTTGTGATCCCCAAATTAAGCTCAGAATCACGAAAAAACGCTTCTAAAGGCCAGAAATCGCATTTTAAAGTTGTGATCCCAAATTAAGCTCAGAATCGCTGAAAAACGCTTCTAAAGGCCAGAAATCGCATTTTAAAGTTGTGATCCCAAATTAAGCTCAGAATCACGAAAAAACGCTTCTAAAGGCCAGAAATCGCATTTTAAAGTTGTGATCCTCAAATTAAGCTCAGAATCACGAAAAAAACGCTTCTAAAGGCCAGAAATCGCATTTTAAAGTTGTGATCCCAAAATTAAGCTCAGAATCGCTGAAAAACGCTTCTAAAGGCCAGAAATCGCATTTTAAAGTTGTGATCCCAAATTAAGCTCAGAATCGCTGAAAAAACGCTTCTAAAGGCCAGAAATCGCATTTTAAAGTTGTGATCCCAAATTAAGCTCAGAATCGCTGAAAAAACGCTTCTAAAGGCCAGAAATCGCATTTTAAAGTTGTGATCCCAAATTAAGCTCAGAATCACGAAAAAACGCCTTCTAAAGGCCAGAAATCGCATTTTAAAGTTGTGATCCCAAATTAAGCTCAGAATCGCTGAAAAAACGCTTCTAAAGGCCAGAAATCGAATTTTAAAAGTTGTGATCCCAAATTAAGCTCAGAATCGCTGAAAAACGCTTCTAAAAGGCCAGAAATCGCATTTTAAAGTTGTGATCCCAAATTAAGCTCAGAATCGCGAAAAAACGCTTCTAAAGGCCAGAAATCGCATTTTAAAGTTGTGATCCCAAATTAAGCTCAGAATCACGAAAAAAACGCTTCTAAAGGCCAGAAATCGCATTTTAAAAGTTGTGATCCCAAATTAAGCTCAGAATCACGAAAAAAACGCTTCTAAAGGCCAGAAATCGCATTTTAAAGTTGTGATCCCAAATTAAGCTCAGAATCACGAAAAAACGCTTCTAAAGGCCAGAAAATCGCATTTTAAAGTTGTGATCTCCAAATTAAGCTCAGAATCACGAAAAAACGCTTCTAAAGGCCAGAAATCGCATTTTAAAGTTGTGATCCCAAATTAAGCTCAGAATCGCTTGAAAAACGCTTCTAAAGGCCAGAAAATCGCATTTTAAAGTTGTGATCCCAAAATTAAGCTCAGAATCGCTGAAAAACGCTTCTAAAGGGCCAGAAATCGCATTTTAAAGTTGTGATCCCAAATTAAGCTCAGAATCACGAAAAAACGCTTCTAAAGGCCAGAAATCGCATTTTAAAGTTGTGATCCCCAAATTAAGCTCAGAATCACGAAAAAAACGCTTCTAAAGGCCAGAAATCGCATTTTAAAAGTTGTGACTCCCAAATTAAGCTCAGAATCACGAAAAAAACGCTTCTAAAGGCCAGAAATCGCATTTTAAAGTTGTGATCCCAAATTTAAGCTCAGAATCGCTGAAAAAACGCTTCTAAAGGCCAGAAATCGCATTTTTAAAGTTGTGATCCCAAAATTAAGCTCAGAATCGCTGAAAAAACGCTTCTAAAAGGCCAGAAATCGCATTTTAAAGTTGTGATCCCAAATTAAGCTCAGAATCACGAAAAAAACGCTTCTAAAGGCCAGAAATCGCATTTTAAAGTTGTGATCCCAAATTAAGCTCAGAATCACGAAAAAACGCTTCTAAAGGCCAGAAATCGCATTTTAAAGTTGTGATCCCAAATTAAGCTCAGAATCCGCTGAAAAACGCTTCTAAAGGGCCAGAAATCGAATTTTAAAGTTGTGATCCCAAATTAAGCTCAGAATCGCTGAAAAAAAACGCTTCTAAAGGCCAGAAATCGCATTTTTAAAGTTGTGATCCCAAATTAAGCTCAGAATCACGAAAAAACGCTTCTAAAGGCCAGAAATCGCATTTTAAAGTTGTGATCCCAAATTAAGCTCAGAATCACGAAAAAAACGCTTCTAAAGGCCAGAAATCGCATTTTAAAGTTGTGATCCCAAATTAAGCTCAGAATCACGAAAAAAACGCTTCTAAAGGCCAGAAAATCGCATTTTAAAGTTGTGATCCCAAATTAAGCTCAGAATCACGAAAAAACGCTTCTTAAGGCCAGAAATCGCATTTTAAAGTTGTGATCCCAAATTAAGCTCAGAATCACGAAAAAACGCTTCTAAAGGCCAGAAATCGCATTTTAAAGTTGTGATCCCAAATTAAGCTCAGAATCACGAAAAAAACGCTTCTAAAGGCCAGAAATCGCATTTTAAAAGTTGTGATCCCAAATTAAGCTTAGAATCACGAAAAAAACGCTTCTAAAGGCCAGAAATCGCATTTTAAAGTTGTGATCCCAAATTAAGCTCAGAATCGCTGAAAAAACGCTTCTAAAGGCCAGAAATCGCATTTTTAAAGTTGTGATCCCAAATTAAGCTCAGAATCGCTGAAAAAACGCTTCTAAAGGCCAGAAATCGCATTTTAAAGTTGTGATCCCAAATTAAGCTCAGAATCCACGAAAAAACGCTTCTAAAGGCCAGAAATCGCATTTTAAAAGTTGTGATCCCAAATTAAGCTCAGAATCGCTGAAAAAACGCTTCTAAAGGCCAGAAATCGCATTTTAAAGTTGTGATCCCAAATTAAGCTCAGAATCACGAAAAAACGCTTCTAAAGGCCAGAAATCGCATTTTAAAGTTGTGATCCCAAATTAAGCTCAGAATCACGAAAAAACGCTTCTAAAGGCCAGAAATCGCATTTTAAAGTTGTGATCCCAAATTAAGCTCAGAATCGCTGAAAAAACGCTTCTAAAGGCCAGAAATCGCATTTTAAAGTTGTGATCCCAAATTAAGCTCAGAATCACGAAAAAAACGCTTCTAAAGAAGGCCAGAAATCGCATTTTAAAGTTGTGATCCCAAATTAAGCTCAGAATCACGAAAAAAACGCTTCTAAAGGCCAGAAATCGCATTTTAAAGTTGTGATCCCAAATTAAGCTCAGAATCGCTGAAAAACGCTTCTAAAGGCCAGAAATCGCATTTTAAAGTTGTGATCCCAAATTAAGCTCAGAATCACGAAAAAACGCTTCTAAAGGCCAGAAATCGCATTTTAAAGTTGTGATCCCAAATTAAGCTCAGAATCACGAAAAAAACGCTTCTAAAGGCCAGAAATCGCATTTTAAAGTTGTGATCCCAAATTAAGCTCAGAATCGCTGAAAAACGCTTCTAAAGGCCAGAAATCGCATTTTAAAGTTGTGATCCCAAATTAAGCTCAGAATCGCTGAAAAACGCTATCTAAAGGCCAGAAATCGCATTTTAAAGTTGTGATCCCAAATTAAGCTCAGAATCACGAAAAAACGCTTCTAAAGGCCAGAAATCGCATTTTAAAGGTTGTGATCCCAAATTAAGCTCAGAATCACGAAAAAACGCTTCTAAAGGCCAGAAATCGCATTTTAAAGTTGTGATCCCAAATTAAGCTCAGAATCGCTGAAAAACGCTTCTAAAGGCCAGAAATCGAATTTTAAAGTTGTGATCCCAAATTAAGCTCAGAATCGCTGAAAAACGCTTCTAAAGGCCAGAAATCGCATTTTAAAGTTGTGATCCCAAATTAAGCTCAGAATCACGAAAAAAACGCTTCTAAAGGCCAGAAATCGCATTTTAAAGTTGTGATCCCAAATTAAGCTCAGAAATCACGAAAAAACGCTTCTAAAGGCCAGAAATCGCATTTTAAAGTTGTGATCCCAAATTAAGCTCAGAATCACGAAAAAACGCTTCTAAAGGCCAGAAATCGCATTTTAAAGTTGTGATCCCAAATTAAGCTCAGAATCACGAAAAAAAACGCTTCTTAAGGCCAGAAATCGCATTTTAAAGTTGTGATCCCAAAATTAAGCTCAGAATCACGAAAAAACGCTTCTAAAGGCCAGAAATCGCATTTTTAAAGTTGTGGATCCCAAATTAAGCTTAGAATCACGAAAAAACGCTTCTAAAGGCCAGAAATCGCATTTTAAAGTTGTGATCCCAAATTAAGCTCAGAATCGCTGAAAAACGCTTCTAAAGGCCAGAAATCGCATTTTAAAAGTTGTGATCCCAAATTAAGCTCAGAATCGCTGAAAAAACGCTTCTAAAGGCCAGAAAATCGCATTTTAAAGTTGTGATCCCAAATTAAGCTCAGAATCACGAAAAAAACGCTTCTAAAGGCCAGAAATCGCATTTTAAAGTTGTGATCCCAAATTAAGCTCAGAATCGCTGAAAAACGCTTCTAAAGGCCAGAAATCGCATTTTAAAGTTGTGATCCCAAATTAAGCTCAGAATCACGAAAAAAACGCTTCTAAAGGCCAGAAATCGCATTTTAAAGTTGTGATCCCAAATTAAGCTCAGAATCACGAAAAAAAACGCTTCTAAAGGCCAGAAATCGCATTTTTAAAGTTGTGATCCCAAATTAAGCTCAGAATCGCTGAAAAACGCTTCTAAAGGCCAGAAATCGCATTTTAAAGTTGTGATCCCCAAATTAAGCTCAGAATCACGAAAAAAACGCTTCTAAAGGCCAGAAATCGCATTTTAAAGTTGTGATCCCAAAATTAAGCTCAGAATCACGAAAAAACGCTTCTAAAGGCCCAGAAATCGCATTTTAAAGTTGTGATCCCAAATTAAGCTCAGAATCGCTGAAAAACGCTTCTAAAGGCCAGAAATCGCATTTTAAAGTTGTGATCCCAAATTAAGCTCAGAATCACGAAAAAACGCTTCTAAAGGCCAGAAATCGCATTTTAAAGTTGTGATCCCAAATTAAGCTCAGAATCACGAAAAAACGCTTCCAAAGGCCAGAAATCGCATTTTAAAGTTGTGATCCCAAATTAAGCTCAGAATCACGAAAAAACGCTTCTAAAGGCCAGAAATCGCATTTTAAAGTTGTGATCCCAAATTAAGCTCAGAATCACGAAAAAACGCTTCTAAAGGCCAGAAATCGCATTTTAAAGTTGTGATCCCAAATTAAGCTCAGAATCGCTGAAAAACGCTTCTAAAGGCCAGAAATCGCATTTTAAAGTTGTGATCCCAAATTAAGCTCAGAATCACGAAAAAACGCTTCTAAAGGCCAGAAATCGCATTTTAAAGTTGTGATCCCAAATTAAGCTCAGAATCACGAAAAAACGCTTCTAAAGGCCAGAAATCGCATTTTAAAGTTTTTTTTTTTTTATAATGCTTTATTTGAAACGGCTCATACGATTAGGTTTTAAGGAGCCAAACTCGTTTTCTTTGTTTTTACAATCGTTTTCTTAGCTTAGCACTTTTTTTTTAAAGAAAAAAGAAGATAGAAAGGGAAATATGAAAATAAAATAGAATTATAGACGAAGATCAATAGCTTTTAGAAAATGGTAGATTTCAAACATGTAGTCCAAATCCAGCACAGCTAGCACATCCCTCACTGGAACGTTAGGTGGTTTTCCTCGGGCCCGAAGGGAATCTATTAAATTCGTTCTGGCGACAAGATGGACCTCACACGACCAGACAATATGCTCGATGTCATGGTAACCTTGGCCACAACTACACAAATTGCTGCCAGCAATGTCAAAACGATAGAGTACCGCGTCTAAGGAATAATGATTGGACATGAGACGGGAAAATATACGAATAAAATCCCGACTCAGGTCCAACCTATTAAACCAGGGTTTAAGGCTTACCTTTGGGATAATCGAGTGGAGCCACCGACCCAACTCATCCTCGTCCCATTTGCGCTGCCAGTTGACAAGAGAGTTTCTTCGAACCAAGAAGTAAAATTCGTTGTAGACGATTTCACGGCGATACGTGTCGCCTTCTATCGCCCCCACCTTTGCCAAAGAGTCTGCCCTCTCATTGCCGATTATCGAGCTATGTGAGGGGACCCAAACAAAGGTGATAACAAAGCAACGTCTTGATAAAGCACTCAATGTGACTCGTATCTTCTCTAAGAAGTATGGAGAGTGCTTTCCCGGTCTTATTGAGCGGATTGCTTCAACAGAGCTGAGACTATCTGTGACGATATAGTAGTGTCCTGCAGGCCGTGAAGCGACGCTGTCCAAAGCCCAACAAATTGCTGCTAACTCTGCAATATATACAGAGCATGGTGACCAGGCATCCGAAAAGTACTGCCGAACGACAGTATTCTTGCGAACGTCGCACATCCACTTCGGTGAAAGCTTTCCGAATATTTCTTCCCCGACAGTTTTAAAAGGCGCATTCGTGCGATGTACAACGACGCCTTGGTTTACCTCATGCGAAAGTTTGCTCGTGGATATAATAGCCTTTGAAGCTCCGTGACAGTTTTGGGGAAATCTTCGTGACAGTTTTCAATGCGTTAAACTTCGCATGACAGTACTGCTAATAACGTCCGACTGTAGCCGAGATTCGCATTGGATCATCATCGGCTCACGCTCGGGTCGATTTAATTTAGAATTAACGAACTTCTGCTTGAAGCTCAAGCTAGCTACTGCGGCTGGCTATCCTTACGTTATTAGTTGGTCGACACGCATTGATGCGTGTTGTTTTCCAGCCTGATATTGGATGTCGTTTATGAATTCAAGTTCAAGATTTTAGATTTCAAATTGAAATATGCGATTTCAGATTTCAGATAAAAATTCGGATTTCAGATTCATACTTCAGATCAAGATTTTAGATTCCAATTTGGATTTCAGATTCAAGTTTAGGATTTAAATTTCAGATTCAGCTTTGCAGACTCAGATTTCAGATTTAAATTTAGGGATCAAATATGAGATTCAGATTTCAGATTCAGATTTAAGACTCAGATTCTAGAAACGGATTTCAGATTCAGATTTAGATTTTAGAATCAGAAACAAATTCAGATTTTAAATTTAGATTTAAGATTGAAATTTTAGATTCAGATTTCAGATTCAAATTTTAGATTCAAATTTCAGATTCAGATTTCAGATTCAGATTCCAGATTCAGATTTCAGATACAGATTTCAGATTAAGATTTCAGAATAGGATTTCAGATTCAGATTTCAGATTCTGTTTTCAGATTCTGATTTCAGATTCAGATTTCAGATTCTGATTTCAGATTCTGATTTCAGATTCAGATTTCAAATTCAGATTTCAGATTCAGATTTCAGATTCAGATTTCAGATTCAGATTTCAGATTCAGATTTCAGATTCAGATTTCAGATTTCAGATTCAGATTCCAGATTCAGATTTCAGATACAGATTTCAGATGAGGATTTCAGATTCAGATTTCAGATTCTGTTTTCAGATTCTGATTTCAGATTCAGTTTTCAGATTCAGATTCAAGATTCAGATTTCAGATTCAGATTTCAGATTCAGATTTCAGATTCAGATTCAGATTTCAGATTCAGATTTCAGATTAAAGTTTCAGTTTCGAATTTCAGATTCACATTTCAGATTTCAGATTCAGATTTCAGATTCAGATTTCAGATTCAGATTTCAGATTCAGATTTCAGATTCAGATTTCAGAATCAGATTTCAGATTCAGATTTCAGATTCAGATTTCAGATTCAGATTTTAGAATCAGATTTCAGAGTCAGATTTCAGATTCAGATTTTAGATTCAGATTTCGTATTTAGATGTAAGATTCGAATTTCAGATTCAGATTTCATGTTCCAATTTCAGATTCGGATCTCAGATTCAGATTCAAATTTCAAATTCTGATTTCAGATTCAGATTTCAGTTTCAAATTGGAGATTTATATTTCAGATTCAAATTTAAGATTGAGATTTCAGATTCTTATTCAAATTTAATATTGAGATTCCAGGTTCTAATTTTGAGATCAGGTTTCAGATTAAGATTTCAGAGAAGGGTTTTATATTCAGATTCGCATTAAAATTCTTCATTCAGATTTCTAGTTGAAGGTATCAGGCTTAGATTTATGTTTCAGGTTCAAATTTCAGATTGAGATTCAATACAAGAACTCACTTCGAGATTTTCACCCCAAAATGATTATTTCTACGATTATTTAATTTATGTTTCATGGTTCCCATCACTTGCCTTTTATATTCGTTTTTAACAATTCGTTTTCTCAATTTTTTCATTTTTTCTTATATTCAAACAAATTCTAGAGAATCGACACAAAAAATGTGTTCTATCCCAACCCACTTCTCCCGTGAGTGAAATATTTCTAAGACTATGATTCTGAATAAAAAATAAAAATAAAATAATAAAAAAGTATTAAATTGTACGATTGAATTCATGTCTTTTTAAGGTTTTTTTTATCGAAGGTAATTACTATAACAATTTTCGCATAACCTTCACCGAAACCACACATCGCGTTACGCCTCGGTCGTATGCTGCTGCTCGGTTGGAATAGATTGCTCGTTCGGTCTATTCGAATCGAGCAGCAGCATCAGCAGCATACGACCGGGCATGGAAACGGTATGGGCATGACAGTCGCCCGCGACAGTCCTGCGCAAAACTGTCACGCCCTACAGCCGACAGTTAGGATGAAATTATTTGCGAAACAGGAGGCATGAAAGAATGAAAATCGAACTGTCGGTTCGGTTCGCTACAGCTTAAAGCACAACACTTTCGGCAGCGCAAGCTTTAGCCGATTGTTCAGATACAATCTTCGTTCCCGAACGTGTGCGACGTAGCCGAAGCGTTTTTATTCGTCACCGACGGTACAGCAGCGAACCGAGTGGAAAGGCAAACCGAGACAGTTTGTTCGGCGAAGAAAAAGCTGTCATCGCAATGCAGTACTTTTGGGAAGCCTGATGGTGACTGAAGATTATAAGATGCGCTGAAGATATCATTGAATACTCCAAATCCTGTTGATTCCTCTATGAGAGACCCATCAGTAAAGTACATTTTATCAGCATCGACGTGTCTATGTTTAGCATCGAAAATTCTAGGAATTAAAAGTGAACGAAGCGAATCCGGGATCCCACGAATTTCTTGCTGCATAGACAAATCAAACTGGACAGAAGAGTTGTCGTAGTCTGGGATGTAAACACGAGTTGGAGAATACGAAGAAGGATTTACCTGCATGGACATGAAGACATGGTATATAGACATAAATCTGGTTTGAAAATTTTGCTCAAGTAGCCTTTCAAAATTTACGATCACCAATGGGTTCATGATCTCACACCTGATGAGGAATCTGAGTGATAATAAATTGAATCGATCTTTTAGTGGAAGTATACCTGCCAAAACTTCAAGACTCATGGTATGTGTTGAGGGCATACAGCCCAAAGCGATACGGAGACAACGGTATTGGATACGTTTGAGTTTGATGAGGTGAGTTTTAGCAGCTGTCTGGAAACAGAAACTACCGTATTCCATCACTGAGAGAACAGTTGTTCGATACAATTTTAAAAGATCTTCTGGGTGAGCTCCCCACCAGGTGCCAGTGATTGATCGGAGAAAATTGATTCTTTGTTGGCATTTTCCTTTCAGATACTCAATATGGGTTCTCCAGGTACACTTGGTGTCAAACCAAACCCCAAGATACTTAAAACACCTCGATTGAGTGACCGTTCTACCTAGGAGTTGAAGCTTAGGTTGAGCAGGTCTACGTTTCTTAGAGAAAACAACCATCTCCGTTTTCTGTGGAGAAAACTCAATCCCAAGTCCCAAAGCCCAAGTTGACAATCTGTCTAAAGTATCTTGTAAAGGCCCGTGCAAATGAGACTCTGTAGCTCCTGTTACAGATACTACACCATCATCTGCAAGTTGTCTTAAAGTGCAGCCTTCAGAGAGACAACTGTCGATATCGCTTACGTAGAAGTTATACAAAAGTGGACTTAAACATGAACCTTGCGGGAGGCCCATGTAAGAGTTCCTTCTAATTGCAAGATCTCCGTGAGCAAAGTTCTAATGTTTCTCACAAAGCAAGCTGTATAAGAAGTTGTTCAATAGAGGAGGCAGACCCTGGGAGTGCAACTTGTCTGACAACACCTCTATTGAGACTGCATCAAAAGCTCCCTTTATGTCTAGAAACACTGAAGCCATTTGCTCACGTTTTGCGTACGCCAATTGTATCTCTGAAGACAGTAAAGCAAGACAATCGTTTGTCCCTTTGCCCCTTCGAAACCCAAATTGAGTATCTGAAAGGAGACCATTTGTTTCCACCCATTTATCCAATCGGAACAAAATCATTTTCTCCATCAATTTACGAATGCAAGACAACATCGCTATCGGGCGGTACGAATTAAAATCAGACGCAGGTTTTCCAGGCTTTTGGATAGCAATAACTCTCACTTGTCTCCAATCTTCGGGAACAATGTTATGCTCCAAGAACTGATTAAATAAATTCAACAAGCGAAATTTGGCTGCATCAGGAAGGTTTTTCAACAAGTTGAATTTTATTTTATCAACTCCTGGAGATGAATTGTTACAAGAAAGCAGAGCAAGTGAGAATTCTACCATCGAAAAACCGGAATCAAGATCGCATCTATTCGGAGGCAAGCTTCGGATGATTTTTTGCACCGGTGTGGAATCTGGACAGATTTTCCGCGCGAAATTGAAAATCCATTTATGCGAATGTTCTTCACTTTCGTTCGTGGAAGAACGATTACGCATGCTCCGAGCCACATTCCACAAAGTGCTTAAGGATGTTTCCCGCGATAAACCTCCCACAAAATTACGCCAATGCGCACGTTTTTTCCCCTTGATCAGGTTTTTAAATTGCTGTTCAAGAGAAAAATACGTGTTGAAGTTATCCAGGGTTCCATGTTTCCTAAAAACTTTAAAAGCGTTCGATTTGTCGACGTAAAGTTTGGTGCATTGACTGTCCCACCATGGATTGGGAGGCCTTCGACGAACAGATGAACCTGGGATGGGTATCGTTTGAGCACCAACTGCACAATCAAAAATCAAACGAGAAAGAAAGTTATATTCCTCCAACGGAGGTAAAACCTCCATGGAAGTGATAGCTGAAATAATTGCGTCCGAATACTTTTTCCAGTCGATGTGTCTTGTGAGATCATATGCCATATTTGTTGAATTTGAAATGACCCCATTGGTGATTGTAATTTTGATAGGTAAGTGGTCACTACCATTGGGATCAGGGATTACCTTCCACTGGCAATCCAATGATAATGAATTTGAGCAGAGTGAGAGGTCAATTGCACTTGGTCTTGCAGGAGGTTTAGGTACCCGTGTTTTTTCACCCGTGTTCAAAATAGTTAAATTGAAACTGTCACAAATGCCATAAATAAGATTAGAACGTCTATCGTCAATTTGTTCTCCCCAGACAGTTCCATGCGAATTGAAATCACCCAGGATCAACCTTGGCTCAGGGAGCACTGAGCACAGGTCCTCTAGGTGACTTCGATCCACTGTAACTCTCTGAGGCCAGTACAAACTTACAATGCATAAGTCCTTACCTCTTATAGTTGTATGACATGCAACAGCTTCAATTCCTCCTGACAACGGGAGGTGGATTCTATAAAAGGAGTAGCGCTTGTTGATCCCTAAAAGCACCCCTCCATATGAATCGTTGCGATCTAAACGAATAATGTTAAAATCGTGGAATGGAATATCTGATTGAGAAGAAAGCCATGTTTCAGAAAGGGCAAAAATATCGCAACTAGTTTCATGAAGAAGATATTTGAACGGATCCAGTTTAGGGATTAGACTGCGACAATTCCACTGTAACACAGTGATATCTCCGACCTCTCGGCTTAAATTAGCCATCGAGAGAGATAAACACTGAAAGAAGGGGCCAAGTTTGCATCAATTGCTTCAAACGTGTCTTTAATATAGGGAGCATTGTAGTAATTATGCCCCTTACGGATTCAGATACGTTTAAGAACGAGAAAATTCCATTAAGAATATCAGAAAACTTGAAAAGTCCAGGCTGGGACACTGATTCTGACAAAACCGCGTTAGCAGTTGGAGAGCTCGCTGCGGCTGAAGTCCCCGATGATGATGTATAGTTTGGTGGTGAAAAAGTCGTTCGGAATCCAGGAGGAACAAGTTTTTCTTTTCTTGGAGCTACCGATGTTTTAGTGGCGCTGATTGGAGAACTAATAGTAGGGATTTTATTTGGAACTTTGGAGGACTTTGAAGCTGTTTTGGCACGTTTCCGGGAGTTCGCTACAAATACGAATGGGTTCTCTTCATCAGTATAGTGTCCTCGTTGTCAACTGGTAGCACTGAGAAAATGTTAGTTAACTGAGGTTGAGTCGGGGGAGAAGCGTTCTTTAAAATAGCGGCGTAAGAACGATTGGATCGTTCTTTCAAAGAGCGCCTCTCCTTATCCCAGCGACTCTTAAATGCCTCGCACACAGAGATGTCATGAGGTGAGCCCCCGCAATAGACACATTTCTGTTCTATTGCTGAGCATGCTCCTTCCTCATGAATCTCTGCGCAACGAGGGCAGCGTGCCTTGTTACAACAATGGGACTCGGTGTGTCCCATTTTAATGCACTTTTTGCAACTCATTGGGCGAGGCACAAAGAGTCGCACAGGAAGCCTCAACATTCCGTCGATCAAAATGTAGTGAGGGAGGGCGGTACCTGCGAAGGTAACACGAAATGAGGCTGAAGGCGAGTACTTTTTAACTCCATTCACAACGTTGGCAGTTTTAAGTTGACGGCAATCCAAGATTTCGACCGAAGTCGAATCTAGGCCTTTAAACTTACCAACACCGTTGGATTTAACGTACTCTGCCTTAAGGCTCATTTCCGTTATCACGCCCTCGATCTCAACGTTTCGAGACGGAACAAAAACATGGTACTCTAGGTTAATGAACTTGCTGGCAACAATTTCATTTGCACCTTTCCGGTCAGCCACTACAACGCGCAACTTGTCTGGTCGCACCTTTGAAATGCTGGTCACGGAGGGCCACCTCGCCAGATCTTTGGTTATCTGTACCACGTTAAGACGTTTTCCATTAGGTTTGGGCCGGATAAAAACCACCCAAGGCCCAGTGAAAATTGAACCATCTGGGTAAGTTCGGAGACGGGTTGCTCTACTCTCAACCGTGGATGATGCGAAATTATCTTCTATCCGAGAAAAATTCATACCTGAAGGACCAGCATCATCCGAATCCTCTAGGTGCTCCTCATCCTCTCTGATGCCATTCTCATCATCCACAGTTGGCGGGTTTAACCCCCCGCCTTCCCTCATATTTATCAACGGAAGCGCGAATGCCTTCCGTTTGAAAAATATGAGCGAAGCAGTCAATATTTGAAAAATAAATAAAGAGAAAAAATAGAACAAGAAACAGTGAAAAAAGGATAAATTAAGGATTACTTGCAAGCACTTCTTTACGAGTTAATCAGCTTTGGTGTCCGGCACCGGCTCCACCACTTAGTCGTCCTTCGTTGATTGAAGATAGCGATAGCAATATCAAAATGTTGGGTCCTCCTTGTAAATCCCGATCACGGCAATCAGAACCAGAATCCTCGGAACGCCCTCCTCGGTACGCAAGCCCGTATGTTCAGAGCGAACAAAGAGCACCCTTTCGAAAACAATGGCCTTGGTGGTGTTGAAGAAAACGGCAACCAATCCGCTGCTGCTGACAAATTGATAACAGCACACTCGCGCCGGTAGTTGGCTGGTGGGGAACGGCAATTAACAATCGTTCCAGCAGGAAAAACCACAATCTGCGGCAAAACTGCACTTTTAACTTTGATAAGACTGCCAAACTTTTGTTTTTCGAAAAAAAATTCGCTTTAAAACGGTAGTGAAAAAATGACATCCGCACTAGCCGAGCTACTTGGATGGAATGCATTTTAAAGTTGTGATCCCAAATTAAGCTCAGAATCGCTGAAAAACGCTTCTAAAGGCCAGAAATCGCATTTTAAAGTTGTGATCCCAAATTAAGCTCAGAATCGCTGAAAAACGCTTCTAAAGGCCAGAAATCGCATTTTAAAGTTGTGATCCCAAATTAAGCTCAGAATCACGAAAAAACGCTTCTAAAGGCCAGAAATCGCATTTTAAAGTTGTGATCCCAAATTAAGCTCAGAATCACGAAAAAACGCTTCTAAAGGCCAGAAATCGCATTTTAAAGTTGTGATCCCAAATTAAGCTCAGAATCGCTGAAAAACGCTTCTAAAGGCCAGAAATCGCATTTTAAAGTTGTGATCCCAAATTAAGCTCAGAATCACGAAAAAACGCTTCTAAAGGCCAGAAATCGCATTTTAAAGTTGTGATCCCAAATTAAGCTCAGAATCACGAAAAAACGCTTCTAAAGGCCAGAAATCGCATTTTAAAGTTGTGATCCCAAATTAAGCTCAGAATCGCTGAAAAACGCTTCTAAAGGCCAGAAATCGCATTTTAAAGTTGTGATCCCAAATTAAGCTCAGAATCACGAAAAAACGCTTCTAAAGGCCAGAAATCGCATTTTAAAGTTGTGATCCCAAATTAAGCTCAGAATCGCTGAAAAACGCTTCTAAAGGCCAGAAATCGCATTTTAAAGTTGTGATCCCAAATTAAGCTCAGAATCACGAAAAAACGCTTCTAAAGGCCAGAAATCGCATTTTAAAGTTGTGATCCCAAATTAAGCTCAGAATCACGAAAAAACGCTTCTAAAGGCCAGAAATCGCATTTTAAAGTTGTGATCCCAAATTAAGCTCAGAATCGCTGAAAAACGCTTCTAAAGGCCAGAAATCGCATTTTAAAGTTGTGATCCCAAATTAAGCTCAGAATCGCTGAAAAACGCTTCTAAAGGCCAGAAATCGCATTTTAAAGTTGTGATCCCAAATTAAGCTCAGAATCGCTGAAAAACGCTTCTAAAGGCCAGAAATCGCATTTTAAAGTTGTGATCCCAAATTAAGCTCAGAATCGCTGAAAAACGCTTCTAAAGGCCAGAAATCGCATTTTAAAGTTGTGATCCCAAATTAAGCTCAGAATCACGAAAAAACGCTTCTAAAGGCCAGAAATCGCATTTTAAAGTTGTGATCCCAAATTAAGCTCAGAATCACGAAAAAACGCTTCTAAAGGCCAGAAATCGCATTTTAAAGTTGTGATCCCAAATTAAGCTCAGAATCGCTGAAAAACGCTTCTAAAGGCCAGAAATCGCATTTTAAAGTTGTGATCCCAAATTAAGCTCAGAATCACGAAAAAACGCTTCTAAAGGCCAGAAATCGCATTTTAAAGTTGTGATCCCAAATTAAGCTCAGAATCGCTGAAAAACGCTTCTAAAGGCCAGAAATCGCATTTTAAAGTTGTGATCCCAAATTAAGCTCAGAATCACGAAAAAACGCTTCTAAAGGCCAGAAATCGCATTTTAAAGTTGTGATCCCAAATTAAGCTCAGAATCACGAAAAAACGCTTCTAAAGGCCAGAAATCGCATTTTAAAGTTGTGATCCCAAATTAAGCTCAGAATCGCTGAAAAACGCTTCTAAAGGCCAGAAATCGCATTTTAAAGTTGTGATCCCAAATTAAGCTCAGAATCGCTGAAAAACGCTTCTAAAGGCCAGAAATCGCATTTTAAAGTTGTGATCCCAAATTAAGCTCAGAATCGCTGAAAAACGCTTCTAAAGGCCAGAAATCGCATTTTAAAGTTGTGATCCCAAATTAAGCTCAGAATCGCTGAAAAACGCTTCTAAAGGCCAGAAATCGCATTTTAAAGTTGTGATCCCAAATTAAGCTCAGAATCACGAAAAAACGCTTCTAAAGGCCAGAAATCGCATTTTAAAGTTGTGATCCCAAATTAAGCTCAGAATCACGAAAAAACGCTTCTAAAGGCCAGAAATCGCATTTTAAAGTTGTGATCCCAAATTAAGCTCAGAATCGCTGAAAAACGCTTCTAAAGGCCAGAAATCGCATTTTAAAGTTGTGATCCCAAATTAAGCTCAGAATCACGAAAAAACGCTTCTAAAGGCCAGAAATCGCATTTTAAAGTTGTGATCCCAAATTAAGCTCAGAATCACGAAAAAACGCTTCTAAAGGCCAGAAATCGCATTTTAAAGTTGTGATCCCAAATTAAGCTCAGAATCACGAAAAAACGCTTCTAAAGGCCAGAAATCGCATTTTAAAGTTGTGATCCCAAATTAAGCTCAGAATCGCTGAAAAACGCTTCTAAAGGCCAGAAATCGCATTTTAAAGTTGTGATCCCAAATTAAGCTCAGAATCACGAAAAAAACGCTTCTAAAGGCCAGAAATCGCATTTTAAAGTTGTGATCCCAAATTGAGCTCAGAATCACGAAAAAACGCTTCTAAAGGCCAGAAATCGCATTTTAAAGTTGTGATCCCAAATTAAGCTCAGAATCACGAAAAAACGCTTCTAAAGGCCAGAAATCGCATTTTAAAGTTGTGATCCCAAATTAAGCTCAGAATCGCTGAAAAACGCTTCTAAAGGCCAGAAATCGCATTTTAAAGTTGTGATCCCAAATTAAGCTCAGAATCACGAAAAAACGCTTCTAAAGGCCAGAAATCGCATTTTAAAGTTGTGATCCCAAATTAAGCTCAGAATCACGAAAAAAACGCTTCTAAAGGCCAGAAATCGCATTTTAAAGTTGTGATCCCAAATTAAGCTCAGAATCACGAAAAAACGCTTCTAAAGGCCAGAAATCGCATTTTAAAGTTGTGATCCCAAATTAAGCTCAGAATCACGAAAAAACGCTTCTAAAGGCCAGAAATCGCATTTTAAAGTTGTGATCCCAAATTAAGCTCAGAATCGCTGAAAAACGCTTCTAAAGGCCAGAAATCGCATTTTAAAGTTGTGATCCCAAATTAAGCTCAGAATCACGAAAAAACGCTTCTAAAGGCCAGAAATCGCATTTTAAAGTTGTGATCCCAAATTAAGCTCAGAATCGCTGAAAAACGCTTCTAAAGGCCAGAAATCGCATTTTAAAGTTGTGATCCCAAATTAAGCTCAGAATCACGAAAAAACGCTTCTAAAGGCCAGAAATCGCATTTTAAAGTTGTGATCCCAAATTAAGCTCAGAATCACGAAAAAACGCTTCTAAAGGCCAGAAATCGCATTTTAAAGTTGTGATCCCAAATTAAGCTCAGAATCACGAAAAAACGCTTCTAAAGGCCAGAAATCGCATTTTAAAGTTGTGATCCCAAATTAAGCTCAGAATCGCTGAAAAACGCTTCTAAAGGCCAGAAATCGCATTTTAAAGTTGTGATCCCCAAATTAAGCTCAGAATCACGAAAAAACGCTTCTAAAGGCCAGAAATCGCATTTTAAAGTTGTGATCCCAAATTAAGCTCAGAATCACGAAAAAACGCTTCTAAAGGCCAGAAATCGCATTTTAAAGTTGTGATCCCAAATTAAGCTCAGAATCACGAAAAAACGCTTCTAAAGGCCAGAAATCGCATTTTAAAGTTGTGATCCCAAATTAAGCTCAGAATCACGAAAAAACGCTTCTAAAGGCCAGAAATCGCATTTTAAAGTTGTGATCCCAAATTAAGCTCAGAATCACGAAAAAACGCTTCTAAAGGCCAGAAATCGCATTTTAAAGTTGTGATCCCAAATTAAGCTCAGAATCGCTGAAAAACGCTTCTAAAGGCCAGAAATCGCATTTTAAAGTTGTGATCCCAAATTAAGCTCAGAATCACGAAAAAACGCTTCTAAAGGCCAGAAATCGCATTTTAAAGTTGTGATCCCAAATTAAGCTCAGAATCGCTGAAAAACGCTTCTAAAGGCCAGAAATCGCATTTTAAAGTTGTGATCCCAAATTAAGCTCAGAATCACGAAAAAACGCTTCTAAAGGCCAGAAATCGCATTTTAAAGTTGTGATCCCAAATTAAGCTCAGAATCACGAAAAACGCTTCTAAAGGCCAGAAATCGCATTTTAAAGTTGTGATCCCAAATTAAGCTCAGAATCGCTGAAAAACGCTTCTAAAGGCCAGAAATCGCATTTTAAAGTTGTGATCCCAAATTAAGCTCAGAATCGCTGAAAAACGCTTCTAAAGGCCAGAAATCGCATTTTAAAGTTGTGATCCCAAATTAAGCTCAGAATCGCTGAAAAACGCTTCTAAAGGCCAGAAATCGCATTTTAAAGTTGTGATCCCAAATTAAGCTCAGAATCGCTGAAAAACGCTTCTAAAGGCCAGAAATCGCATTTTAAAGTTGTGATCCCAAATTAAGCTCAGAATCACGAAAAAACGCTTCTAAAGGCCAGAAATCGCATTTTAAAGTTGTGATCCCAAATTAAGCTCAGAATCACGAAAAAACGCTTCTAAAGGCCAGAAATCGCATTTTAAAGTTGTGATCCCAAATTAAGCTCAGAATCGCTGAAAAACGCTTCTAAAGGCCAGAAATCGCATTTTAAAGTTGTGATCCCAAATTAAGCTCAGAATCACGAAAAAAACGCTTCTAAAGGCCAGAAATCGCATTTTAAAGTTGTGATCCCAAATTAAGCTCAGAATCGCTGAAAAACGCTTCTAAAGGCCAGAAATCGCATTTTAAAGTTGTGATCCCAAATTAAGCTCAGAATCACGAAAAAACGCTTCTAAAGGCCAGAAATCGCATTTTAAAGTTGTGATCCCAAATTAAGCTCAGAATCACGAAAAAACGCTTCTAAAGGCCAGAATCGCATTTTAAAGTTGTGATCCCAAATTAAGCTCAGAATCGCTGAAAAACGCTTCTAAAGGCCAGAAATCGCATTTTAAAGTTGTGATCCCAAATTAAGCTCAGAATCGCTGAAAAACGCTTCTAAAGGCCAGAAATCGCATTTTAAAGTTGTGATCCCAAATTAAGCTCAGAATCGCTGAAAAACGCTTCTAAAGGCCAGAAATCGCATTTTAAAGTTGTGATCCCAAATTAAGCTCAGAATCGCTGAAAAACGCTTCTAAAGGCCAGAAATCGCATTTTAAAGTTGTGATCCAAATTAAGCTCAGAATCACGAAAAAACGCTTCTAAAGGCCAGAAATCGCATTTTAAAGTTGTGATCCCAAATTAAGCTCAGAATCACGAAAAAACGCTTCTAAAGGCCAGAAATCGCATTTTAAAGTTGTGATCCCAAATTAAGCTCAGAATCGCTGAAAAACGCTTCTAAAGGCCAGAAATCGCATTTTAAAGTTGTGATCCCAAATTAAGCTCAGAATCACGAAAAAAACGCTTCTAAAGGCCAGAAATCGCATTTTAAAGTTGTGATCCCAAATTAAGCTCAGAATCACGAAAAAACGCTTCTAAAGGCCAGAAATCGCATTTTAAAGTTGTGATCCCAAATTAAGCTCAGAATCACGAAAAAACGCTTCTAAAGGCCAGAAATCGCATTTTAAAGTTGTGATCCCAAATTAAGCTCAGAATCGCTGAAAAACGCTTCTAAAGGCCAGAAATCGCATTTTAAAGTTGTGATCCCAAATTAAGCTCAGAATCACGAAAAAACGCTTCTAAAGGCCAGAAATCGCATTTTAAAGTTGTGATCCCAAATTAAGCTCAGAATCACGAAAAAACGCTTCTAAAGGCCAGAAATCGCATTTTAAAGTTGTGATCCCAAATTAAGCTCAGAATCACGAAAAAACGCTTCTAAAGGCCAGAAATCGCATTTAAAAGTTGTGATCCCAAATTAAGCTCAGAATCGCGAAAAACGCTTCTAAAGGCCAGAAATCGCATTTTAAAGTTGTGATCCCAAATTAAGCTCAGAATCACGAAAAAACGCTTCTAAAGGCCAGAAATCGCATTTTAAAGTTGTGATCCCAAATTAAGCTCAGAATCACGAAAAAACGCTTCTAAAGGCCAGAAATCGCATTTTAAAGTTGTGATCCCAAATTAAGCTCAGAATCACGAAAAAACGCTTCTAAAGGCCAGAAATCGCATTTTAAAGTTGTGATCCCAAATTAAGCTCAGAATCACGAAAAAACGCTTCTAAAGGCCAGAAATCGCATTTTAAAGTTGTGATCCCAAATTAAGCTCAGAATCGCTGAAAAAACGCTTCTAAAGGCCAGAAATCGCATTTTAAAGTTGTGATCCCAAATTAAGCTCAGAATCACGAAAAAACGCTTCTAAAGGCCAGAAATCGCATTTTAAAGTTGTGATCCCAAATTAAGCTCAGAATCGCTGAAAAAACGCTTCTAAAGGCCAGAAATCGCATTTTAAAGTTGTGATCCCAAATTAAGCTCAGAATCACGAAAAAACGCTTCTAAAGGCCAGAAATCGCATTTTAAAGTTGTGATCCCAAATTAAGCTCAGAATCACGAAAAAACGCTTCTAAAGGCCAGAAATCGCATTTTAAAGTTGTGATCCCAAATTAAGCTCAGAATCACGAAAAAACGCTTCTAAAGGCCAGAAATCGCATTTTAAAGTTGTGATCCCAAATTAAGCTCAGAATCACGAAAAAACGCTTCTAAAGGCCAGAAATCGCATTTTAAAGTTGTGATCCCAAATTAAGCTCAGAATCGCTGAAAAACGCTTCTAAAGGCCAGAAATCGCATTTTAAAGTTGTGATCCCAAATTAAGCTCAGAATCACGAAAAAACGCTTCTAAAGGCCAGAAATCGCATTTTAAAGTTGTGATCCCAAATTAAGCTCAGAATCGCTGAAAAACGCTTCTAAAGGCCAGAAATCGCATTTTAAAGTTGTGATCCCAAATTAAGCTCAGAATCACGAAAAAACGCTTCTAAAGGCCAGAAATCGCATTTTAAAGTTGTGATCCCAAATTAAGCTCAGAATCAGCGAAAAAACGCTTCTAAAGGCCAGAAATCGCATTTTAAAGTTGTGATCCCAAATTAAGCTCAGAATCACGAAAAAACGCTTCTAAAGGCCAGAAATCGCATTTTAAAGTTGTGATCCCAAATTAAGCTCAGAATCACGAAAAAACGCTTCTAAAGGCCAGAAATCGCATTGTAAAGTTGTGATCCCAAATTAAGCTCAGAATCACGAAAAAACGCTTCTAAAGGCCAGAAATCGCATTTTAAAGTTGTGATCCCAAATTAAGCTCAGAATCAGCTGAAAAAACGCTTCTAAAGGCCAGAAATCGCATTTTAAAGTTGTGATCCAAATTAAGCTCAGAATCGCTGAAAAAACGCTTCTAAAGGCCAGAAATCGCATTTTAAAGTTGTGATCCCAAATTAAGCTCAGAATCACGAAAAACGCTTCTAAAGGCCAGAAATCGCATTTAAAGTTGTGATCCCAAATTAAGCTTAGAATCACGAAAAAACGCTTCTAAAGGCCAGAAATCGCATTTTAAAGTTGTGATCCCAAATTAAGCTCAGAATCGCTGAAAAAACGCTTCTAAAGGCCAGAAATCGCATTTTAAAGTTGTGATCCCAAATTAAGCTCAGAATCACGAAAAAAACGCTTCTAAAGGCCAGAAATCGCATTTTAAAGTTGTGATCCCAAATTAAGCTCAGAATCACGAAAAAACGCTTCTAAAGGCCAGAAATCGCATTTTAAAGTTGTGATCCCAAATTAAGCTCAGAATCACGAAAAAACGCTTCTAAAGGCCAGAAATCGCATTTTAAAGTTGTGATCCCAAATTAAGCTCAGAATCACGAAAAAACGCTTCTAAAGGCCAGAAATCGCATTTAAAGTTGTGATCCCAAATTAAGCTCAGAATCAGCTGAAAAACGCTTCTAAAGGCCAGAAATCGCATTTTAAAGTTGTGATCCCAAATTAAGCTCAGAATCACGAAAAACGACTCTAAAGGCCAGAAATCTGCATTTTAAAGTGTGATCCCCAAATTAAGCTCAGAACCTGAAAACGCTACTAAAGGCCAGGAAATGTGAAAAGGAATCGCATTTTAAAGTTGTGATACAATTAAGCTCAGAATCGACGAAAACTAGA
>NW_026598851.1:0-24461 GCF_029784155.1 Uranotaenia lowii
AGGCCACAAAATATTGAAAAATGTTTATAATTTTTGCCCCTAAATGTATGCAGCAACATTGTCCATCTTGTGAGTATATTAAATATAAAATTTTGTTCTCGAAAGAAAACGTTGAATAATTCAAATGAGTCCAAACAAAAAATTAATGTTATTGATGATTTAAGCCTTTTGTGCTAATTAGCATCAACACAATAATTTTGAAGATGTTAAGATACGATAAAACCATAGTGATCAAAGTTACCTCGAAACATGAAATCTGGTTTTGTAACAAACATTTAGTTAGAAAAAAATTCAATTTGAAATTGCTTTGAAAACCTAATTGAAATGAACACTTGAACCGATGAGTCACTTAGCTGTAACCATAAAAAGGAAGATTAAATTTGACTTTCTCATGACTTTGCTTTATAGAAACGGGCTTCAAGAACAGTTCTAGAAACAGCTGATTACAATCATTAAGTTTTGTGGTTAAAGATGATACACTAGTCTGCCAGTAGCCGGTAGCCCCGCATCTTACGGACGGAGGCCCAATTGCTGATTTGCCCTTCGTGCTCCAAGTGCTTCATTTATGTACCTATGGAAGTGTATTTTATGCCAGAGTGTCCCATATGACTTTTGGGTCTATTTCACTTTTTTTTTTGCTAGAAACAACATGTTAGTTTAATATAAAAAAAACTTTCAAAAAAATTAGGAAGTTCTGACTTGATTGGACAACTTAAGAAAGACGTTAAAAACAGACCTTTCAAAAGACAAAAAGCATAGCCATGTGAAAGCTTTGCACAAAAGGTCTTATCAATATGCAATCTGATTCAAAGCAAAAATTTCACATGAGGCATTTTTGGCTATAATTTCTTGGTTTTTTTAAAAAATGCAGTCAATAGCAGTTTTTTTAAATAGATTTTGATAAAAAATTATTGATTGAATCTATTTACTTATAATGGCAGAAGAATCTGAATTTATGCAAAAAAAACGAAAAAAATGCATAAATTTAATCTGCGTTTAGCCAGGTTGCACTATTTTTCACATAGGACAATCTTGCTTGGAACGGCAGTATAGGCCTTCCAAAACAGCATATAATCATCTTCATCTTTGCTTTCCCAAATTTCGATGTTCACCGTTTTCATTTGGTTTTCTTTTTTAATTTAACTTCGCCTTCTTCAACCTTCGTAGCTCTTTGGCCATGATCAATTTCTGTACCGCAGTCATAGAATGATTGTGAATAGTTTTACAGAAATGTTCACTTTGCTTGAGCTCATCATCTTCGTCAGAAACAACTGGGTAGCTCCCTAAAGGGTTGAAAAATTATACCTTTCAGAGTACTACTGGAAGTGAAGATATATTGGTTCCAGTATTCAATTACAATTTGGCTTTATTCGAGATTGATTAAAGTTTTTTCAAGTGTTTCAAACTTGAAAAAATAGGGCCAAAAATTCAAATAAACAAACTATGTCTTTTTAGTTTTTTATTAGAATTTCAGTCATTTATCTAACTGGTAATGGTGAACAATTATTTATCAAATTCTACTTTTGAGCTTCATGTTGTAAACTTTGGACACACGCAAAGCTAAAACTAAGAAAAAACTTCATGTTGCTGCAAGATGATCTCCGAAGAAATAGCCTTAAGGCATTTTGTCCGAGAAAAATAAAAAAAAACGACAAACAAAACATAAAAACGAATCACGGTCGAATAAAGAAAGAAAAATCCAAAAAACCAGTAGGGATGTGATGGCTGCAAATGATAATTAACGCCATGATAAATGAGAAATGGCGAATGATTGATGGACCAAGAAAGAAGTCGTAATTTAATAACGTGATGTGATTTTTGTTCGCTTTTCGAAGGTTCTTAGCTGCAGTTTTCTTTTGAACCTCGCTAGCGAAAAGCAATTAGGGATCATTAGAGAGTTAACAAATATTTTTAATAAATAACTGGGAAAAAGTTGTGAGATGAATTACCTCATATTATATTTATAAAAATTCACTTCATTCAAATATTGATTTAAGACTTGCGTACATATGATTCATGATAGCCGAATTATTCTTGAACCTAAAAGCACTGCTAAAAGTAGAACGAAACGTCAAATTGCAGTTTTATAATGTCATCAAGCAATTTTGCAGGCTGTGCGCAATTAGTTTCGGTCAGTTAGGTTTAAGCATTCTTGAGTGGAAAACTTTTCCCGTAGAGCACTTTTCCTTGTCAGCTGTTTCGCAATTGAAAGCACAAGAAGAGACCGAGACTGAAAAATGCCCCAGCCATATCCCGTCAGAAGACCCTTTCGCTTAGAGAGGGATAATTGTCATGTTGTCATACCACTGTCAATGTGATTCATGACGAATCAAAGCCCGCATTTAAGGCTCTCGTCTTCGGTCTCATAAAATCGAACCCTGTCGCCCTATTCTGTCGAAAGATGACGAGCATGACGATGCAAGGATGTTTCGAGAGTCGAAGATGATGAAACATGAAGAAAAAAACAAACGTCCCATCATCATTGGCCATGTCGGGATGCCGCTAGGAGGGATGATCGCGGACGTTCGGAAGAAAAAAAAAACAGAACTCCTCGAACGTGCAGCATCCGTGATGCATAACAATCGTATTGCTTCGAGATGTCAAAGGACGGGGTTCTGCTGCTGTTTTTTCTCCTTCTATTATTCGAAAGAAATCTACACCGAACAGCTAATAAGAAAACCGGGACACGGATGCAAGATTCTCCGGTTATGTCAACTCTAAATGGGACGAAAATTCCGTACCATGATTCCCAAGAGTGCGTGACTAACTAAATAGGTTGTGCGAAATCTCAACAATCGGTAGTTCCTATTCTCCTGAAGTTAGCTCAAACAATGATTTTAGATTGCGTATCCCATCGGCTTACAGCACTTGAAAAAAGTGCGATCCGACATGACGAAAACATCAAACGTAACAATTTTACAAGGTTATTAATGCATCAGCTGTTGCTGTTTGCCGAAAAATCTTTCGAATCCTTTTACTTTCAAAATAACAAAACGTGATTTAAAGCCGAATCGATATGAATCAACCGATTAAAAACAGAATGAAAAGGCCGAAGGTCGAGTACGTTGTAACTTTTCACACAAAAATTCTGACGGTCGCCATGTAAAAGAAATGTTACCATACTAAAAAAAAGTAGAACTGAAAAGAAGTACGGTAACATTTCATCATACATGGCGACCGTCAGAATTTTTCTGTGAAGAGTCTCAACGTACTTGAGCTTCGACTTTTCGGTAATTTTTTATTTTGATAACCGTTTTAAATGGCGAGTCCAATCTATCACTTAAATGAGTTTTTATTACGTTACCTCTCTAGAAAGTTGTGGGAATCACTCGAAGTTCATATTTAGTTGGAATATATTCCAAAGCTCGATGCACCAAAATGAAACCAATTTCCAAAATCCATCAGGAAACCAGTTATCAAGTTTGTTGCTGCCGATGTTGCCATTTCCAGCCAACGACAACGATCGACCTATTGAGGCTCAGGCTAGCTCACGCCTCAAACGAATCGGGGAACCCGGCCGGAATCAAGTTTCAATTTTCTGTCTTCAGCCGATTTTCTCTGACCCCCCTGGCCGCTGACTTGTAGTTTCAAGATCGATCATGTAGGAACAGGCAGCTCAGCTCCGCTCAGCTCAGCTCAGTCCGTCAGGGTTTGGGAAATGTTCGCAAGTCGTTAAAATTATTTTTTCAAATAAAATAATTGATTGAAGAGACAATTTCGAAAAAAAAACTACAAAATGATTAAATTAAAAAAAATGACAAAAATGACAAAAATGATAAAATTTACAAAAACGACAAAAATGACAAAAATGACAAAAATGACAAAAATGACAAAAATGACAAAAATGACAAAAATGACAAAAATGACAAAAATGACAAAAATGACAAAAATGACAAAAATGACAAAAATGACAAAAATGACAAAAATGACAAAAATGACAAAAATGACAAAAATGACAAAAATGACAAAAATGACAAAAATGACAAAAATGACAAAAATGACAAAAATGACAAAAATGACAAAAATGACAAAAATGACAAAAATGACAAAAATGACAAAAATGACAAAAATGACAAAAATGACTGTTGCGGATATAGTTGAAGCAAAACACCGATTCTCAAAAGCAGATGCTTCAAACTGCAATATATATATCAAATTCATTTCAAAGGGTTGTTAATAACATAAATGATGTGCCGACTTACAATTTAAGTGTATGCTAGCGATATTTCCAATATTTCTCCGCGGTTATGCTATCACATCCGATTTACTGTGGAATCATAAGTATGTTGGTAAGTGAACCTAGTATTCTATCTGACTATGCATAAGCGAATTATCTGTGCCCTTACCGTGTGAGGATTAACTATTTCTTTATAGTTTCCTTTTAATCGTACGGATTAACTGTGGCACTAAAGTGTAAACAATAACTGTTTCGTGATGCGGCTGGAGAAATTAAGTTTAAGCTATTTAGTTTTAAATATATAGTGGTTTTGCAAGTAAGTATACCTAGAACATCTAATCCATCTAAGCGACTCAAGCGAACACGTTTTACAATGCTTTATCGTCCATTTGACGTATCTCTGTTGTGTTACTCTATTCTTATACATAGTGGTCGAACGATGAAGTCGCCGAAACTCACTCATCCGAAATCGGCACAGTGGGTTCGTCAACATCCTCCTCCCCGTGTAGTCTCGGGGACTTCCGGTCGTCCGTTGGGAGTGCTGCACGTACATCAAGAAGGGCTAGGCTGGTGGCTGGGCGGCGGATGATTCCATTGCTTGTTTGAACGAGCGCCTGTCGAACTTGACCGTCAGTTCCGGGGTAGACCTCCAAAAGGCGCCCACGTTCCCAACCATTACGATGATTTTTGTTTACCAAAATAACCAAGTCTCCTGCTTCCAGTGGTTTCACCGAGTCAAACCATTTAGTTCTGCGTGCAATCGTGGGTAAATATTCCTTTATCCATCGGCTCCAGAAAATATCAGTCAACGTTTGCGCCAGGCGCCAACTGTCACGCAACATACGCACGTCGGAGTGAATTGTGCTAGGAGGCTGCACTATACCCTTTTCCCCGTATAGAAGAAAGTGGTTTGGCGTAAGGGCTTCGGCATCGGCATGATCAAGTGGGACATACGTTAATGGGCGCGAGTTGAAGATCGATTCTGCCTCAAGAGCGACCGTTTCCAGGACTTCGTCACTAGGATGTTGTTGATGATTTCCGATCGCTTCCATCGCCTCCTTTATTGACCGCACCATTCGTTCCCAGGAACCGCCCATATGAGGAGATAGAGGCGGATTGAAATACCATTGGGTATTAGTATTTGTAAATGTAACTGCACATTCTTTACTGATATTTTGAATTGTCTCTCGCAGGATGTTGCTGGCGCCCCGAAAATTGGTACCATTATCGGAGTAGAAAGAAGATGGTGAGCCACGACGCGCAATGAACCGACGAATTGCTAATATGCAGGAACTTGTGGAGAGGTTACAGACAATTTCAACGTGTACTGCTCGAATGGTGAGGCAGGTAAAAAGGCAAACCCAACGCTTCACTAGGCTGCGACCCTGCTTGGCCAGAAGTGGCCCAAAATAATCAACTCCAGTATGGGTGAAAGGCTTGATGTATGGAGTCAAACGAGCTGCTGGTAAGGGAGCCATCCTTGGCGGCCGTGGTCGGGCTTTGCGAATACGACAAAGCATACAGTTTTTTGCTACTCGACGAACAGCCACACGCAAGTTGGGGATTCTAAACTTTTGGTGAATCTCATTGCAAACTGTCTCGTTATTTCGATGAAGGAATAATTGGTGATAGTTGAAGATAAGCAGATTGGTTAAATGATGATTTTTCGGTAATATGATAGGATACTTCGTTTCAACTGCTGTGCTAGGTGCGGCTCCTATTCTGCTATCCATCCTTATCACTCCGGCTTGGTCCATGAAGGGTGAAAAAATGTAGAGCGCACTAGATTTCGGAATTTGTTCGGAGTTGGTTCCGTTCAAGTGGCCTTGCAGTATAAGATATTCCTCAGGATAAGCGTCGAGTTGGGTTTGTTTCCATAAGAACGTCTCTGCTTCTAACAATTCGACAGCACTAAATACACCGTAAATGGAAGCTTTTTTGAACCTTTTTGCCGCTCGTAAGACACTTGCTGTAACCCGTAGAAGTCTGGTCCACTGTGTGAATCGTGTAACGTTGATAAGGGCAAACGGTGCTTCATCATGATGGAGAAAGGCGGATCGGAGCTCGTCTTCTGGTAGGGGATAATTTTTTCGATGTGATGGCCAAGACTCTTCGGATTGATTGAGAAACTCGGGTCCGGAAAACCATCGATGAGTCGGACTAAAACTGGGTCCATTTCCCCACTTGGTGGCGTCATCGGCCACATTCTGTTTGGAAGGTACGTAGTGCCATTCTGAAATCGATGTTTTCGCCAGGATTTCTCCTACTCGAAAGGTTACAAATTGATGGTAGCGTCGGCTGTCTGATCGTAACCATGCAAGAACTGTGATTGAATCGGACCATAGATATTTGCGTGAAATCGGGAGTTCTAAAGTTTCAGACAATGTTTCAATCATGCGAGCACCCATCAAAGCTGCTTGCAGCTCCGATCGGGGCATGGATATCGGCTTTAAGGGAGCTACTTTGGTTTTGGCTGAAACCAAGACACAATGAGGATGTCCGTTTGAAATAATACGCAAGTAAGCTACAGAGGCGAAAGCAGACTCGCTAGCGTCGACAAAAACATGCAATTGCAGACCGTTGAGATCAACACTGGGGATTCCAGGAAAAAAGTAGCGAGGGACACTGACTTCGTTGAGTTTTGCCAAAAGTTCCGTCCATCGGTGCCATTTTTCTCGCAGCTCTTCAGGCATAGTGTCATCCCAATCTGACCCATACTTCCAAAGTTCCTGCATTATAATTTTGCCGTGGACTACAAAGTGGGCGATCAGTCCCAGAGGGTCAAACAGGCTCATAACTGTGCGTAGTACTTCTCTTTTAGTCGGCGTGTGCTCGGGTTTTAAAATCTGCTCGATAGCTGGCTGCATAGAAGTGCTAAAGGTGAAAAAATCTTGTTGAGGTTTCCACATCATTCCCAATACTCTTTCTGCCTTTTCGGGTTCTTCCACTCCGGGTTCTAAGTTCAAATGCTTGATGCTGTGAGGGTATGGGACACCAATTTTTTCGAGTACTTCTGGGGCATTTGATAGAAAGTTGCGGATTTCAAAACCCCCTAGAGCATGCACATGGCGGACTTCATTAATCTGTCGCACGGCTTCATCAATTGTATCCACACTGGCAAGATAGTCGTCGACGTAGTGTCGGTTTACAATAGCATCAGCAGCTCGTGGATATTGTGCAGCAAATTCCTCGGCGTTTTTGTTTTTTATGTATTGTGCAATGCAGGGAGAACAGGAAGCGCCGAACGTAGCGACGTCCATCACATAAGTTTGTGGTGTTTCTTCATTTTGATCGCGGAAAAGGAACCGTTGAGCCTGCTTATCTTCGGCTCTTATGTTCACCTGGTGAAACATCTCCTTTATGTCCCCGCAGATGGCAACAGTTCTTTGGCGGAAACGCAGGAGTACAACCGGAAGTGACGTCACCATATCAGGGCCTTTCATCAACATGTCGTTGAGAGACACTCCATTTGTTTTGGCAGCAGCATCCCAAATCAATCGCACCTTTTCCGGTTTCTTGGGATTCCGCACAATCCCCAGTGGTAGGTACCATGTTTTATCTGGATTAGTTTCATTCAACTCTTTATTGGTAATTTTGTGAGCATAACCATTTTTCAAGTAGTTGGCGATTTGCGCTCGGACAACTTCGTACAGCTCAGGATCTTTAAGCAAGCGTTTATTTAAGCTTGCTTCGCGACGAGCTGCTGTGGGATAGGTATCTGGGAAACAACGATGTTTGAATTTCCACAGGAGCCCGGTTTCAAAACGATTGCCTACACGCCGCGTTGTTTGTTGGAGAATTTCTAAAGCTCCTTTTTCTAACGTTGATTCAGGGTCTTTCACCACGAGAGTTTCTTCCAATTTAAGAAAACGGCCAAGTAAATCGTGTAGCTGCTGGTTTCCAAATTGCTGCTCCAAGTGTACATGTATGCTAACTTCGTCGTTCGGTGTCTGCATCTGCTTACCATACACACACCATCCTAGACGCGTCTTGGCTGCTATCGGTTCATCGTGTCGACCCTCTCGAATGGTTACGGGCGTTAAAAGACTCACGTGCTCGATTCCAACGATAAGCATAGGCCTAACGTCCATGTAACTGCTTAATGGAAGACCTTTAAGATGAGGATAATCTTCCTGCATTTCATTGTAATTGAATGATTGTTCGGGTAGCTTTAATTGTTTCACTGTTCGAACATTTTTCATCATGAATTTTGTTGCAGAGTTCTGGCCAGAGATTTGCACGGAAATTCTCCTGGATTCTTTTTCTTCACGTGAAACGTCGCTGGTCCAGGTCAGCCATAGGGGATCAACGGGTCCTGTTATACCTAGTTTCGTTGCGATAGAGGCGTCCATCAACGTCGATGAGGAACCATCGTCAAGAAACGCGAAAGTCTTCACACTTTTTCCATTATGGTGTAAGTTCACTGGTAGATATCGAAACAGTACGAATGACGACCCGTAGTGATGGTTTTGGTAGGAACACTCTCCCTGCGGTCTTGATGGCTCTTCCGTTTTTCGTGCGTTCTTAGCGATAACTCCGGAGTGTAACAAGGCATGGTGTCGATTCCTACAGCCTTCAACGCCACACACTCTTCTAGAGCGGCAGGGTCCTTTCTTATGCGGTACCAAGCAAGTTTGACACATTCCCCTCCGCTTTACCGCCGCCCACCGCCCATCCAGGTCCAGAGTCTGGAATTGCCCACAATAAATAACTTCGTGGCTGGGATCATTACAGTAAGAACAACGCTTTGAGGGAGTGGGATCGCCTTCCGAATCTTCGTCGACCGTTGAGTTTTCTAGATGGACGTTGAGTTTTTGTTTGTCGCGCCCGGTTTTCGACGTCTTCTCCGTAGTAAACGGCATACCGTAGGGCATAACAACGTCAGAGGCCGTTTCGATCTGTTCCGACATAAAGTCACTAAAAGTCGCCAGGTTGACTTGTGAAAACTGTCGCTTATAACGGGCCCATTCCATTTTTGTTGGTGGTGGTAGTTTTTCCACGAGCTCGAACAGTAACATCGGATTCCATATATGTTCCACCAAATTTGCGACGCTCATTTCGTCTACGGCGTTTTTAACGGCGAGCCCGTATGTAATGAGTGACCTTAGATTTTCCTGTTTTGGCGGGGGCGTACGACGTAGCTTTTGTAACATAGAAAAAAGTAAAATTTCCGGACGACCATAAAGCATCTGAAGTGTGTCCATGATGTACGGAACCGAGTCTGGGAACTGTAATTTACTTTTCACTGCTTCTAGTGCCTCACCTTGCAAGCATCGCTGCAATCTGGCTAGGTTTTCGGCATGAGTGAAACCACACGATTCTGTGCTGTTTCTGAAGGTTCCAAAAAATAGAGGCCAATCATAGGGATTGCCTGTGAAAGTTGGAAGTTCTCGATTCATTATTTGACGTGCGGCGAGTTGGGAATTGGTGACACCTTGATGCTGTATTATCTGTTCCGTTGGTCCCATTTCAGGTCGTTGAAAATCGGTCGTCGAATTCACATTCTGAGGGACTGCACCTTCGGGGTGGTTAAGAAAGGGTTGAACATTCCGTCGAGTTAAACTCACAGGTCCATGATTAGCAATTGGAACCGAGGGCTTGGATTGGTAAGATCCTGTTGTAACTGTCGGTATAGGAACGGAATTGCCAGGTTGTGTAATCCAAGTAACTCGTGCAGTGTTGTTGATGGGGACATAAGACGGATAAGGGGAATGCGCTACTCGAGAATCCCTGTAGGTGTGTTCTCCGGAAAAGTGGAACTGCGAATTGACGATTGAAGAGGAGGAAGCAACTGGGTATGTGTGAATACCTTGTTCCTCGGGTATAGCGGACAGAGGTCTTCGATCACCCACGGGAAGCATAGGATCTCCTATTCCGGAAATTCCTGACAGACTGTCAAAGGATACTGGAAGGCCGCTAAGGCCGCTAATATCTGTGTATTGAACGCCTTTGCTTGCGGAAAACGGTAGATGTCCTGTCAATTCAGTAAGGCTAATCGATGTCGGTTCGCCGAGTTGCGTTGCACTAGAGCTCACCTGTGCCTGTTGAAATGTCTCGGGTAAACTCACTCTCGGTACCAAACGAGATCTGCTAGTCTCAGTAGTATGCAAGGTTCCTATTCTTAGATCCGACAAACTACCACACAGACTAGGAAGAACTACGGCGGGAATGGGAGGATGAGTGGTGCTGGGATACGGTGTGGAGGCCGACTTCGGTACCAGCGGTATGGCAGGTGGACTCCCCATGTTGACGATAGCGTTCTCCTTCGCCAATAGCGTCGAAGCTGATTTTGCATGTGGTCTCGGCTTATTGGTAGTAGGTGGCGGTGGAAACTCCCATGCTTTTACGCGTTCCGCTGTTTCTTTCACAGGTTCCTGGGTCAACCATCCCTCTACAATTCGCCTACTTCTGCCACCACTGGAATTACTCCTGTCACTTCTGTCGCTTGGAGATCCCTCTCGTCGAACGTCGTATTTTTGCTTTACATAATCCTGCTTTATTGCTACTCTTTTCCTACGGAAGGCTCTCCTTTCTGCTTCCTCTTCATCTAAAGCCTGTAGCTCTATTTGCTGTTGTTCTTCCAACATCTGCAAATTTTCATCCACGCGTGACGATCGTCTACTGGTCCGTGAACGAGCTTTGGATGGATCTTTAGCCTTATCTTTAGCACAACATGTATTACACTTTTTATCCTTAACTGACGCATTTACGCCAGCACAATCGAAGTGGGCCCATGCTGAGCAATCATCGCAACCAACAAGGTTATCAGCACTATCCGTACGAGTGCACATGAAGCAATTGTGTGCTCCAGTAGCTTCAGCTCCGGTGACGGTGACCTCTGTTGGTTGGTCCATCTCCGAACGAGCATCACCTTGGGTATTGGCCATGGTAATTAAATTTTTGAAGTTTGTTGCGGATATAGTTGAAGCAAAACACCGATTCTCAAAAGCAGATGCTTCAAACTGCAATCTATATATCAAATTCATTTCAAAGGGTTGTTAATAACATAAATGATGTGCCGACTTACAATTTAAGTGTATGCTAGCGATATTTCCAATATTTCTCCGCGGTTATGCTATCACATCCGATTTACTGTGGAATCATAAGTATGTTGGTAAGTGAACCTAGTATTCTATCTGACTATGCATAAGCGAATTATCTGTGCCCTTACCGTGTGAGGATTAACTATTTCTTTATAGTTTCCTTTTAATCGTACGGATTAACTGTGGCACTAAAGTGTAAACAATAACTGTTTCGTGATGCGGCTGGAGAAATTAAGTTTAAGCTATTTAGTTTTAAATATATAGTGGTTTTGCAAGTAAGTATACCTAGAACATCTAATCCATCTAAGCGACTCAAGCGAACACGTTTTACAATGCTTTATCGTCCATTTGACGTATCTCTGTTGTGTTACTCTATTCTTATACATAGTGGTCGAACGATGAAGTCGCCGAAACTCACTCATCCGAAATCGGCACAGTGGGTTCGTCAACAATGACAAAAATGACAAAAATGACAAAAATGACAAAAATGACAAAAATGACAAAAATGGCAAAAATGACAAAAATGACAAAAATGACAAAAATGACAAAAATGACAAAAATGACAAAAATGACAAAAATGACAAAAATGACAAAAATGACAAAAATGACAAAAATGACAAAAATGACAAAAATGACAAAAATGACAAAAATGACAAAAATGACAAAAATGACAAAAATGACAAAAATGACAAAAATGACAAAAATGACAAAAATGACAAAAATGACAAAAATGACAAAAATGACAAAAATGACAAAAATGACAAAAATGACAAAAATGACAAAAATGACAAAAATGACAAAAATGACAAAAATGACAAAAATGACAAAAATGACAAAAATGACAAAAATGACAAAAATGACAAAAATGACAAAAATGACAAAAATGACAAAAATGACAAAAATGACAAAAATGACAAAAATGACAAAAATGACAAAAATGACAAAAATGACAAAAATGACAAAAATGACAAAAATGACAAAAATGACAAAAATGACAAAAATGACAAAAATGACAAAAATGACAAAAATGACAAAAATGACAAAAATGACAAAAATGACAAAAATGACAAAAATGACAAAAATGACAAAAATGACAAAAATGACAAAAATGACAAAAATGACAAAAATGACAAAAATGACAAAAATGACAAAAATGACAAAAATGACAAAAATGACAAAAATGACAAAAATGACAAAAATGACAAAAATGACAAAAATGACAAAAATGACAAAAATGACAAAAATGACAAAAATGACAAAAATGACAAAAATGACAAAAATGACAAAAATGACTAAAATGACAAAAATGACAAAAATGACAAAAATGACAAAAATGACAAAAATGACAAAAATGACAAAAATGACAAAAATGACAAAAATGACAAAAATGACAAAAATGACAAAAATGACAAAAATGACAAAAATGACAAAAATGACAAAAATGACAAAAATGACAAAAATGACAAAAATGACAAAAATGACAAAAATGACAAAAATGACAAAAATGACAAAAATGACAAAAATGACAAAAATGACAAAAATGACAAAAATGACAAAAATGACAAAAATGACAAAAATGACAAAAATGACAAAAATTACAAAAATTACAAAAATTACAAAAATTACAAAAATTACAAAAATTACAAAAATTACAAAAATGACAAAAATGACAGAAATGACAAAAATGACAAAAATGACAAAAATGACAAAAATGACAAAAATGACAAAAATGACAAAAATGACAAAAATGACAAAAATGACAAAAATGACAAAAATGACAAAAATGACAAAAATGACAAAAATGACAAAAATGACAAAAATGACAAAAATGACAAAAATGACAAAAATGACAAAAATGACAAAAATGACAAAAATGACAAAAATGACAAAAATGACAAAAATGACAAAAATGACAAAAATGACAAAAATGACAAAAATGACAAAAATGACAAAAATGACAAAAATGACAAAAATGACAAAAATGACAAAAATGACAAAAATGACAAAAATGACAAAAATGACAAAAATGACAAAAATGACAAAAATGACAAAAATGACAAAAATGACAAAAATGACAAAAATGACAAAAATGACAAAAATGACAAAAATGACAAAAATGACAAAAATGACAAAAATGACAAAAATGACAAAAATGACAAAAATGACAAAAATGACAAAAATGACAAAAATGACAAAAATGACAAAAATGTCAAAAATGACAAAAATAACAAAAATGACAAAAATGACAAAAATCACAAAAATGACAAAAATGACAGAAATGACAAAAATGACAAAAAAATCACAAAAATGGCAAAAAATCACAAAAATGACAAAAATGACAAAAAGACAATCAAATATTTGATTGGCTCTATTATGATGGTTTTGAGCAATAAAAAAATAATATTTATTTTTTTACTGCTTAAAAATAATATAATTTAGCCAATTCATCAAAACCATTTTTTTATATCGCCAAAAACGAATGGTTAAGCACGAATGAAATGGGTTTGTTACACTTTTACCGACAAAATTGACAGCTGATTGTTGCAAAAATTGGATAAAATTGAGAAATATTTTTCACTATCGGAAGAAGTTGATTTGCTAGACTTCAGATTATTCATCAAATTTAGTGAATTTTCATATAACTGCACAGCTGCACTTCTGTTTTAAATAGTGTCATTGCTCTGCCGATGATTTTGCTAAAAACTGTCCACAGTTTGCAAAATGAAAGTTCTTAATAATAAGTATTGCTAAAGAGAGCATGTAGTCTTTTTTTGTAGTGTTTCTTTATTGATATTGTTTGGTTTTTCCACCTCCAACGCAAGGTTTTCTCAAAACCCCTTTTTTATTTCAATTTTTTCTGTTGATGTCCATGTTTTAACAATCTATAGAAAACAAAATCAGCTTTAACCATTTACCAAGGTAGATCAATAATTGTCCATACTTATTATGACCATATGTATATTTCCAATTTAGAAGTGTTATTTTTCAAATATTTAACTCGAATTCTTATATTAGGGAATTCCTGGGATTATTCCATCGTTTCCCGGGATTCCAGAATTCCCGAAATTGTTTGATTCTTGTGAATTCCCGGGATGAACACTCTACTTTTAAGTCATTAATAATTTTTTTTTATTTGTGAAGTGAAAAATTTTGAAAATTCCTCAACTAGGCAACTATCAGGAAAAGTTCAAAGTTTTAATAGAAATTGCAGCGTTTGATGGCACCCACGAGGTGTGGGGAGGGGGTGGGGTTGGTAGTAATCGGAGTGATTGAACCGTTCATATGCTGAACTACTGGAAGCATCAGAAGGAATATAAAAAATAGTAGCCGCAGCTTATGTTTGTATGATTTAACAATTCAACATTATTTTTTTCTGATGCAGTATAAATTTAAAAAAAACATCACACCATACAATACAGCGTAAAGTCAGCTTCGAATCTATCCAGAGATAAAAAAAAACACATCAGAGAAATATTTGATAGCATGACTTAAGAAAGTGCTCAACAACGGATTAGACTAAGTGGTTTGAAAGAAACCGTGCATCGCGTTTGGAACCGATATTGTGTGTATCAACCAATTTCTTCCAGCTCAAATTTGGGATTAGTCCCGGAATGGAACAGAATTATCGTTTCAGCATCATCGAAACCAGGGACTGATGGAGATTGTTGGGGATTTGATTTAATGCTTCGAGTGCCGTATTTTACATAAGTAACTGGGCTGGTTCTGTGCTCTCCCCTGAAGAAATTGGTTTATAATGTGTGTATGGTAATAAAATATGATAAATATTGATCATCGGCACACACGATCGAAAATGTTCTGTTGTTGTTTTTTTTCTCTCTTCTCGGGTTTGCTGGGACACTCCAATAATGGTATAGAACAAAATGACGTAAGCCCAAATAAAAACATAAGAAATGGAAAAACGGCTACGGCAACAACAACAACGAGTTAGCCACTAAAGAAGTCAAGTTGAGAAAAAAGACACCAAGAAAAAACGCAAGCTCGCCCAAAGAGCAAACAAAACGAGAGAACAAAGAAGCAGCAAAAACACAAATAGGTACATACACTGCCGGTCAAAAGTTTGGGATCACCCGCCTAAAAACATGCAAATTTTGATCGTTCATATCTCAGCCGTCTTAGGACATATTGCAAATCTTCTAATCTCATTTGAAAGATAATGAGCAATAGCTATTTCGGAGGTATTTTGCTCAGAAATAATGTTTTAGTTTTGCACCTAAAACTTAACCTAAAGTTAGAGCATTTTCAAAAAAACGCACTCAATATTCAAAGCCGATCATCTCGCGATAGGGTGGACCAAATTTCAAAATTTGAGTTGCATTAGAATCCTTATTCTATACTTCTCAAAATACAATCAAAAAATTTTGTGCAAAAATTTAAGAATGTACTTTTAATTAATAAAATAGACACTTAAGTTATCGTCCAAAAGTTTGGGATCACCCCTCAGTATGGTGTATTGGCCAAAAACTTGCAAATTCATCTCATTCATATCTTTCTCATCTAACATCGTATTGCAGATCTGAAGGGTGCATTTGAAAGCTTAGGAATTGTTGTTTTTCCATAAATTCATACAAAAATTATATTTTAAAGAGATAACCATAAACAATTTACTTGAAATTAATTGTTTTTTGAAAATTTACACTTATGATTGTGAATTTTTTATGGTTATGGATTTAAAATATAATTTTTCAATGAATTTATGAAAAAACAACAATTCCTAAGCTTTCAAATGCACCCTTCAGATCTGCAATACGATGATAGATGAGAAAGATATGAATGAGATAAATTTGCATATTTTTGAAAAAATGATCCCAAACTTTTGGTCGACCCGCATAATCAATTACAATATATAGAGAATATTCTATATTGTCTCTAAACGTTATCGTTTATTGTAAAGTGAACAGTATATGTACAATAACACAGACCATATTAACAATCTGTATTATGATTATCTGTTAAAGTACCATATGGGGAAAGGGCTGTTAAGCATGTTTACCATTCAAAAAGAGCGATTTTTTCGAACAAATATTTCATGCTACATTATTGGATACGGTTAAAATATCATCCACTTTTGGCGAGCAAAACAATCTACCTGAATGTTCTAGCTACGTTGGAATACAAAATCATAGATTTCATCAACTTCAATGGATATAGTTTGCTTATAGTAGTTTGTAGTAAAAATAACGCTCAATCATACGTTCCGCATATTGTAAAATATTTTTAAAAAGAGCTTCCCTGTACCATAACCAATATAGTTCCAATTCTTTCCCACAAAAAATAAAATAAAATTAAAAAATTTAAATGTTGAGATTTTTATTTTTTATTTCTGATATTATACATGGATTATACAATCTTACCTATTTGTGCAGATCTGCATTGTTCAGCCTTTCAGTAGATTTTTTTTCCGCTCTCCGCTCAGCAGAGATCTTTGTTTCTGTAATTTCATTAGTTTTATTTAATCTCACTAGTTTTTATCGATAATATAATATAGTTTTACTTACTTTTCGCGTTCTGTGTGTTTTTCTCAGCGTGATTCTTTTTTTTCGGAGCCATTTTGAACACAGTTTTCAGTTCCGAACCTGGCGTGGGGTTGCCGACACAAATTTTAACGAAGTGAAGTGAAAATTAGCAGATGCTGAACCCAAGAGCGAAAAAATGCATAAGCTCACAACTACATCTTAAAATAACAATATTAGTTATTATCCGCAAGAGGTGAAATGATAACGACTTGTCTAACTCATACAATGTTGTCAATGTTTTTTTTTTTTTAATTTAATGTCTAATGCTAAGAAAATATAAGGAAACTTTGTCGTACACTGTTAGAGTCCTGGATAAGGTCCAGAGACAATATTCAAAGGTTGCAAATTTTTATTCTCTTATTATACTATACTTACTAAATCATATATCATATTGTCACTGTCACTGATACGATCCTGTCATAATTTATTGAGGTAATAAAATTTTGAACATGTATAATGAAATGATACTTGGAAGATATTTCATACTGGTACTGCTACCAATATATTAAGTTAATAGTTAGTACTATATCCCCAACTGTTTTTAATTATGCGGGGATACACCATACTAGGGGTGATCCCAAACTTTTGGACGATAACTTAAGTGTCTATTTTATTAATTAATAGTACATTCTTAAATTTTTGCACAAAATTTTTTTATTGTGTTTTGAGAAGTATAGAATAAGGATTCTAATGCAACTCAAATTTTGAAATTTCGTCCACCCTATCGCGAGATGATCGGCTTTGAATATTTAGTACGTTTTTTCGAAAATGCTCTAACTTTAGGTTAAGTTTTAGGTGCAAAACTAAAACATTATTTCTGAGCAAAATAACTCCGAAATGGCTATTGCTCATTATCTTTCAAATGAGATCAGAAAATTTGCAATATGTCCTAAGACGGCTGAGATATGAACGATCAAAATTTGCATGTTTTTTAGCGGGTGATCCCAAACTTTTGGCCGGCAGTGTACGTACATAAGTTATGGCATACACATAACTATTTACGGCTTTGGGCTGTACGTGTATGTGTCTGTTTGTATGTGAGTTGTTGTTTTTTTCTTTATGACTTTTCTGGCTGGTTTCAGATGACCGGCCGGCGGCAACCAAAGGCAGAGACCGGTCGTTCATTGAAACACAAGTACTTCTTTCTTCAAATTTTTTTTTGCTTTATCGAACCACTGCTACTGCTGCTGCCTTCGAACACCACACACAAGTTAGGAAAGATAGATGCGAACCGAGCCAAATCAGCAGCGAAGAAAGCAAACACATGATGCTTCATAAATCAAACAATGCTAAAGAAAGCAGCTCTCGGAGTTGGGAGCGGGAGTCGAGCAGAAAGAAGCAAAAAAAAATCCTGCCGCATAGGTTTTTAAGCTCATATGACACATATAATTCCGTGACAGAAATACAAAGAATCGATAAAAACTGCCTTTTTGCTTTAATGATGTTTTCTTCATAATTATTATCTGCAGTCTTAAAGACGCAAACCAGGATCAATAGTTGGTCTTATGAAAAATTATTTTTTAGGGAGTTTGAGGAAAGGATTTTATAATCAATTGAGACGAATATATATAAAAAAAACTATAATAATGGAGATTTTACGGGTACCCAACACCTACACAGTGATCAATTATAGCAATGATTGGCAAACTAGCTTCAGTTCTGGTGAATCTTGTTGATTGGTGCAACTTTTGGATACCACAACACTTATTCAATCATTAACTTAATATAATGCACTGTAATCTACTTACGATTGCAAAACGATTATGACATAAAGTTATGTTCATTTAGGAATGGGACACTTTGGACATTTGGTTAAAGGTAAGTCTATAATAATTGGTCATACAAAATTTCAATACTAAAATAAAAAAAAGGCTAACTTCCTAATTTTTTGATTTAAATTTTAAAACTAACGCATTTCCGGGATGTTTAAGATACAAGAGAATAAGGCCCAAATGATTATGCACAGTTTTTTTTTTCAAAATATGATACATAGATTTTGAAGAAAACTGGCATAATCATTATGAAATCAAGTTCTGACAAAACCGTTGTGCATAATATGCTTGAGTTGCGTAAAAGTATACCCAAAAAAGAGCATGCAAAAATTCAATGCCAATTTAGCAAATCTCTGTACCGAAAATGCACTGAAAAGTGTTTTATGCCAAAGATGATATCCCAAGTAACACAAATCAAGCCAATTTGCGTTTTTGAGTTTTAATATTGTTTTATGAAGACTTTTCGATGGCATACAATTTTAAAACGGTTTTATTGTAACATAGGAAATGCTTTATTTATCGTGTGTTTTAAAAGAGCCCTGAAAGTTTTGTTAAAACTTGAATAAAAAACTATCTTAAGAGTGTTGTAAAAAAGTTGCAAAAGTATTGCTGAAGATTCAATAAAACACATACTTTCCTGTTTTTATAAGAGCTTTGATATCAGTTTTAATGAGGCGCTCAATGCGCTTATAAAACTAGCGTTCAAGCCAAGTTGGAAAACTGTTTTACTGGAACATTGGATGTAGGCATGATAAAAATAAGTGACAGATAATTTGATAATCGAGAAGAACGTATACACGCTTAAACATTTTTACCTCTTTTTGAGATAGCATAACCTGTTTTGAAAGGATTATCTCTCAAAATTGAGAAAAACGTGCTATAAAAATGATATAATTTAGCACAGCTAAATTCATCTGAAAAATAAAAACAACTTTGTTGTATCCGCATTCAAATTTCAAAACAACTGCTAATCGTTATTCGCTCTATTCTTAGGGTTTGAATAAAAGCACACAGTGAATAAACGTTTTTTTAGAATCGATAAGAATAAATGTATAAGACAGTTAATTTACAAGTGCGCCGAATAAAGTACATTTTTTATTTATCCATCCCTGTCTCTCAATGGGAAGTTAATCTTTATTTACGTCATCCAATCAAGAGTTACAAAATTCTTTCCGGATCAACCGCTCTTGAAAAGTTCTAGAAGACTGCAGCCACCGGCTTCTCTTCAGCAAAGACGGAGAAATTGAGCTTCATTACAAGTGAAAATGCTACTTTCATCAGCCTCAACAAGTTTCAGATGATATAAATAATCAGAATGAAGACTACTAGCAAAGGCCGATCATTGAAAATTACGATTTATTTAAAGCGTAGCGTAGTTCTGATTATCGTAAGCAAAACATCCGAAGCACCTTTTATAAAATCGTTTTATCGCTTCCAATTGCAACAATAACCATTATAGTTTGATATGTTGCATACTTTTAATAATATCGTTACATAAATCGTTAGCATACTGTTTGCAGAAATGTTTTCCCATACAACTATTTTAACAATTACATAACCTAACTACATATTCAAAATACAATTATTTCAGAATTCACGATTCAGGCAAAGTTTTTGACAATTTCTATAATCGTTTGCTAAACGTGTTATTGCGCTTCATCAAATCGTCGTGTGACGATTCAAGAAATCGTTTGGTTATAATCCTCAATTATACGTGTTATCATTAAGCTTTAAGGCCAGGCTTTTCATTACAGAAAATGATCTATTCCTAAACAGTTTGAGATTATTTGTTATCAATACCTACTTGTTATTTAAAGGTAATTGACCATCCTCTAATCATAGTCAGAAGGAAACAAAACAAAAAGTTTCATGAATGCCTTTTGCCAAGCAACAATTCGAAATGTTCTCTTTATTGCGACAAACTTATTTTACTCAAAAATGGATAAATCTATTATGAGCGTGTATTCATTTAAAGAAACGTCAAATGAAGCTGTGCTTCAAGGTCTCTTAAAACCATTTTAAAACTGTTTGTTGAAATTGTTTTATTACAACAATTTTCAAACCGGCAAAAAACAATTTTAAAACTGTTTTACAACTGCCTTAAGATGTTCAACATTTACTCACTGAACGCCATGGTGATTGTGAAATTGAATCGAATTTACTGATGCCATCTTGCTGTAAATAATATAATAATACTAAAAACTAGACATTTTCAACAAATTTGACAATGTTTGCGGTACTATTTGTTGTATAGGTAATGAATTTCAATGCAACACAAAAATAGCTACATTTAAGTAAATTAATATGTTACTTAAATTATTATTTTTAATTTAAAAAATTCGTAAAAATGGGTCAATCTTGATTTTCTTTGTGGCGCGCATATGTTTTGATGCTATTTTATTTATATTTCACTAGATATCTGAGTTTGTAGGAAGTTTCATGCTAAGACATATTAAAAATGAAAATGAAAATATTTTTAAAATAATTTAAATGCATTCTTCACCAATCACCAAATACTTGGGAGAGTGAGTGATAACACGAGAAAAAAACGGAACAGAAAACTCCCACAGTAGAGTTTCCTAGTTAGATTCCTATCAGTTTCCTCGACGTAGTTTAAAAAAAGCTGTGAATAGTCTTAAGAGAGCTCTGAAAGGTTTATTAAGGTTATGTCTATATGGTCGAATAAAACTATTCTGTTGGATGTTTTATTATAGCGTATAGAATTAGCTTTAAAAACGTTTACAAAACAGGGACTTTTTGGCCATATGTAAGCTTTAAAGTAGTTGTGCTAATAGCGTAGAATGCGCTTTGGCGTATAAAGTAGTTTTAGGAAATAGTCTTAAGCGAACTGTTAAGGTTGGAATTAAACTAGGCTTGCCAGATGTTTTTTAAAAAAAAAGCGGGACATTTTGAGAAAAAAAGCGGGACATTTTGAAAATTTATTCGAGAAAGTCATGAAATGTATGTACACATACGTAGGTAAATATTTTTTTTTTCTACTCTCAAAGTGCTGTACTTTTTTACTTGAGTAGAAAGTACTATTAATCGATAATGGACGCAAAGTTCAGTTCCGCTTTCCGAGTCAACGTATTTGCTTTCAAATCCAGGCGTAAACATCGAACAAATTTGAAGCTTTTCAATGCCCTTCCGTTGGGAAAAAAGTGCGAATGACACAAAGACGATAAAATAACATTGATTGAAACAACAATGAAATCAATTTTAAAAAAATATCAGTATTTCAAGCGGTTTTTTTATTTCAAAAATGTCAATATTTTTTCTTGATTCTTACAAAACTTGCGATTGAATGTCATGACGAAATAAATGCTTGGATAAGGCTCTCATTAGGCAACTCAGCTTACATTTGAAACAAGGAAACCAATTTTGTTTTTATACATATTTAATTCATATGTACAATGTAGATATTCACTGATTTTTTCATGGAATATTCTTAAGCTTGGAATTTCTGGTTTGTGAAAAGAGTTTCATTATATTTACAGCATAATTTTTTTCACTGTAAAATTCAAATAAGCTTTGTTTCAAGATTTGAAAGATTTCAAAATTATAAAAATCAAATGAACTATCCTCCAGAATCCGTTTTAGTGCGAAATCAGATTGTCATTTTTAGTAACCTATCACTAGCATTATCCAAAATGAGATCTTTTTGATAAAAAACACACACTGAAAAGCTATAAATTTCACCATTCAGCAAATAGATATTTAAGAAATAAGTTGCAAAAATTGGGTTTTTCAACGGGAGTCATCAATTTATCCATTGAGATATGACAAGTCGAATAATTACGTCGATTGCTAAAAAAAATCGAGTTTTGCAACGATTTTCATACACATAACTATGCAAATTCGTAAAATTTATTTATTAACCAATAAGAAGGGTATCTCAACAAATAACATCATGGCTGATAGTGCCAACAACTAAAAATTTATGATCACGTAGGCTGTGGATTTTAGTTTTCGAAACTGAATTCAGTGTTGTAATGTAGAGCTTCTCGATACTGTTTTCAGTGTCCAAATGTTCAATTTTCAACACTAAATTGCATAAACGGTACTTTGAATAAAGAAAATGCTTTTTAACATTGAATTACATATGATTTCCATCAGTTCTAAAAATAGAAAAATACTATGACTCATATGGCGTATACTCAGCTTGAGCTTGAGCTTGAAAAAGCAAAATGAATCAAACGTAGGGAAACCTTATTTTAAATTGAAAACTTTGTTAAAAAAAGCGGGACATTTCGAGCAAAAAGCGGGACGGCGGGACATTTACCAAAAAAGCGGGACATGTCCCGCTTTTGCTGGACGGATGGCAACCCTAGATTAAACTTCAATTGTTACTTGGGTATGTTTGAAAAATCACTACTGGCATAAGGACTCGAGCTCCCAAGCAAAATAATTCATGACTACTACTGTTGTTTGGCCTCATTTTAACACGTTCGTCGCCACGCTCATTTTGGTAGTTTTGCTAGCCGGGCCCAAAGAAATTTTCAGAGAGAGAAAGCAAAGAGGGAGAACTCCCATATTTGAAACGTGTGGCGAAGCTGAGCGGTAAACTCCAGTAAGAGAGCGTCACCTGCTTTTTGATGTGACGGGGCCCCCCAGGAAATACACCCGTCTGCCAAATATGGGTGACGTGGCGACGAACGTGTTAAGGTAGGCAGGCCTTTGTCTTCTGAAGGAAACGGGAAAAGGAATGGATTCCCATTGAAAGCCGGGCAGCTTGGCCGGTGTATTTAAATAAAGGAAGGTTTTTTTTTTTTTGCTTTTGCTACATTCACACGCTAAGTGCTCGGATCGCTGGCTGTCTAGTGTAAGCCGGTGTTTATTTCCATCCTCCTGTTTCTTGTGATGGGATAGGGAGAGACATGAAAACGTTTTTATTTGGTTTCTTTCAGTCATACGCAATGCGATTGTGCTGGGAGCTTGATGCCGGCGGTCGCAAATCGAATCAGACACGTTCTTTTCTTATGCCAAATGCGGTATGATAATGATTACTGATGATTGGCATAGAGGTTAAATTTTTGGTGTATGAAAACACTGTTAAGAATGTTAACAAAGTTCAAACCAAGTGCTAGATTGAAGCACATGATCGGAAACTACTGTTAAAGATCATTTGGGAATTTATGGCTTATACCAGCATTTCAGATTACGATTAATCAAAAAACTCTGCGTAGATCTCTGAAGTTTCCAGAAAATTGGTCCCTGAGAGACTAGAAGTGTTGCCCAGCAATCAGTCATGTAAGCTAAACCTGAAACGACAAATTGTTGCTAATACCATAGTTCGTAACCTGTTTAGCCGGTACCGAGCCAATGCAACCGATGAATTTTGATGGACCACAAAACTTGTAAAATCAACAATGTTTCACAATTTACGACAAATAAACTCTCTCTGCTTCTAACAAAGTCCCTAGCAAAATAAAATTTATACTTGCTGATTGTTTATGGAAAAATATCATGATTTACCAAGACTGTGCTCCTGCGAAAAAATTAATTAAAAATTCGTGACGAAAACTTCGAATTTCGATGATTTGAAAAACTTAAAAAGAGAAGCCTTGTTTGAAAACTGCGCGATTCACGATCTCAATTAATCGATTTCCGTATTGAAGTTACTAATACTAATAGGATTATTAGGCGTGGCTTCGTGGTTGTGTGTTTGGCTATCATCTCAAAGGGCCGTGTTTCAAATCTGGTATCAGGATTAATTTTTCTCATTCGGTTATTTCCTTGAGTAAGCAAATAAAACAAATGTGAATCAGAACTGGCATGCCTACCGGAATGTATCGAACAAACCAATTAAATCAGGTGATTTGAGTTGTTTTGAGATATAAAATAAATGCCGAGAAACCCGCCGCACCACATGGAGGGCAGCAAAGTATCAAAAAAGGGCTAGTGGTGACCGAAGTATGTGAGGAGAGTTTGATTT
>NW_026598852.1:0-24450 GCF_029784155.1 Uranotaenia lowii
AACAATAGTTTTAAATCAATGATTAACTTTCCCGAAGACCATGAGTAGTTCTGACTTCTGAGAGAAAAAGTATTGAAGTTCCTTTTTCATTTATTTATTTCTTGTGAAAGCCAGTGTTTGGCACAAAAGCGCTAATCCGCTAATCGCGTCATCTCACTTTTCTTTAGCGGTTGAGTTAATAATAAGTTAATAAAAAATAATGCGAAAAACAAATAAATTGGAATAAATTGCACAAAGGATTGCATCTCAATTGCATACTATATCATCGCACAAAACCTATCAATCAAGTCATTTTTGATCGAAAAATTCAATAAAATCAAGAAAACAAAAGGTAAAAACTCCCATTTTCCACAATCTGTTTTTTGCTCTTGTAATCTTTCGAATGTTTGATAAACTTTTCAAAATTTCCATAAAATACATCAAACTTTATTTACTCCCCCCTTCGGGTTTTTTTTTTTAAATTTCGAAGGGGGGAGGGGACAAAAGAAAAAATTGATATTTGTTCCGGCCTTAAAGTTGCTTAGCAATATTAAACTTTTTATTAAAATGTTTTAATTGGCTTTTTTTAAATGGTTAAAAAAAATTTAAATAAAAAGCGCCTTTCCTATTGATTTCACAGATAAGTTCTTATAAATATAAGAAAAATCACCAGAGAACAATTTGATTCGAGATGAAAAAAAAAACAAAGAACGAATTTGCATGTTAAACTGTTTATTTGATTCAGATTAAGCCTTCGATTTACATTCGAATAGAAATTGCGTAAAGATCAATGTTTGGAAACGTTCCTATCATAAGAAATCTGCATTACCACTTAAAAGATTGAAAAAAAGTGAAAATTGGTAAAAAAAAATTGCATCGCACTGGACAAGAAAAATCTAAATTATGTTCACAAAGCATTTGAATAAAAGAACGGAGATTCAAACAAAACTCATGCTAGAAATAATTGATGTTTTTGTGCTCATTGCTGTTGTTAAAAATTTTCGATAGCTGTATGTTGCGCGGAAAACTTTTGAAATATCCTGTATTCTATCATCTAGTTGGAATATCAATGAAAGTTTGGCATAATATCAGAAAAGTAAATTGGATATAGTTCAGTTAAAATAGGCTAAAAATGTTGAAAATAAAACTCAACTGCCTGACCAAAATGTTAATCCTCAATCTTTGTGTTTAAATTATTAACAATCAACTCAACTTAACAGAAATATCCGCTAACGGAATATTTTAGGAGAAAACATTTGACAAGTTGAACATTTTTTAAAGAGAAGGTCCATTAATAGTATAGCGAATCGGGCTTGCCTAAGCCCTCTAGAACGACCGATTACTGAGCTTGCTCGATTAATAATTGTCCGATTGACGAGCAGGTACTGTTTATTATAAATAACTAGCTGATCCCGTACGAACTTCGTTTCGCTTTAAATCATTGGTACGTCAAAATGAGTTTAGAAAATGAATTCGAAACATTCTTTCGACAATTTTGGGGAAAAAATTCAACAGTGTTTAAAGTCGCTACTATTACAATTACTTGAAATTCAAATTAAACAGTTGATTAGCTTTTTATTAAAATTTATGTGAGAGTGTTTTCTTCTCGATCGATTGCAAAATCTAGACATTATGGCAGAAACATGTACTATTTGTTTATGTGCACGACTCTTTTGCTTGACCTTCACACTTAAATTGGTATCAATTAACTGCTTCCAACAAAATTATTGCACAAAACACTGAACATTCGATGAAACCCTCTTTTTCTGTCCCATGGCCCGAAATTCGATAATTGAAACCAATTTTACGTTCCTCAAAACTCCCTTTTTTTCTTTTCAAATTATATGTAAAATAACGTCAGGAACTTGAAAACAGTAAACAGTGAATATAGACGCCCCTTTCACCGAGTCAATTGCCCATAGTTGATAACCCTCATCTGAAAATTTTCATCTCAATCCGATGCATGATCACGACAATATCGCGAAAACAGTGAGCAACAAACATGGACAGCCTTTTTTTGACCACGATTCAAAATTTGACACCTGAAATCAATTTTTTTTTCTGTTAAACTCCCATGTGTCAATTATCATTACAATTCTATGCTCAATCAAGAGCCTATCGTAAAAACAGTGAACAGATAATAACCCCTTTTACCGACCCCTGAGTCAAGATTTGAAACCTGAAAGCAAAAGAGCGTCCCTAAAAACTCCTATGCGGCAATTTTCATCTCAATCCAATGTAGAATAACGTCAATATCGCAAAAACATTAAAGTTGGGTATGGACGACTCCTTCAGCCGACTTCTGATCCGCAATTCGAAACTTGAAATCGATTGCTCGTCCCTCAAAACACTCATGTGCTAATTTTAATCACAATACGATCTATAATAACGCCAATATCGCAAAAATATTAATCAGTAGATATGGACGACCCCTTTGGCCGACCCCTGACCCTAAGTTTGATAACTGTAATCGATTGCTCGTCTCTCAAAACATTCATGTGCAAATTTTCATCACAATCCGATGTATAATAACGCCAATATCGCAAAAACATTAATCAGTGGATATGGACAACCCCTTTTGTCGACCTCAAACCCTAAGTTTGATTACTGTAATCGATTGCTCGTCTCTTAAAACACTCATGTGCAATTTTTCATCACAATTCGGTGTATAATAACGCCAATATCGCAAAAACATAAATCAGTGGATATGGACGACCCCTTTTGCCGACCCCTATCCCTAAATTTGATAACTGTAATCGATTGCTCGTCTCTTAAAACACTCATGTGCAAATTTTCATCACAATCCGGTGTATAATAACGCCAATATCGCAAAAACATTAATCAGTTGATATGGACGACCCCTTTTGCCGACCCCTATCCCTAAATTTGATAACTGTAATCGATTGCCCGTCTCTTAAAACACTCATGTGCAAATTTTCATCACAATCCGACGAAAAATAACGTCAATAACGTGAAAACAATATTTGTCTTGTATGGACGACCCCCTTCAGAAGGGGTCGTCCAAAAATCTAAAAACATTTTTCATCATTCCTGGTCCTAATGAGCATCCATGCCAAATTTCAGATCTCTAGCTCTTAAGACGGCTGAGTCTATAGAGGACAAACAAACAAACAAACAAACAAACAAACAAACATACAGATAATTGCTTTTTATATATATAGATTTTTCGGTATAAGTAGGGGGAAGTGTCCCTATATGCGCATATTGGGTAATATGCGCATACAGCCGATTGACGATATGGCTGGAGATTCATCATATCTAATTAGTGCATTTTGAGGGTAATACGCTTTTAACACATGGCATAAAAAAATTAAATTATTATATAAAGTCGAAAAAATTTAAAAATTCAAACAAGATTTTTGTCAGTTTTGTTATAATATATTGAACTTTAATTATTGTGCATACAGATTCTGTGAACAAAAATTTTAGTGGTTTTTCTTTCTCATTCATCTGGAAATCGGAAATTCAACAAATCGAAGCTTTTGGCAAAGTTGTAAATGATAAGATATTGGAATAAGAGACAGGTTCTGAATGCCCATATCAAGGCAGGTTAAATGCCTATAACAAGAAAAATAGATTAGTCTTATAAATTTTTTACTTTCTATCATTTAAACATGAAATCTACGCTCAAATCACGATCTTACAGCGAAAAAAGAAGAACTTCCTACTGATCCGATAAAAATACAATATGAACAAAATATTACCCTGAAATATGGCCATATGGCATACTTAACTATGTTTCATGCAAAAGAACTAGCGATGTAAAAAATTTCACCAAAATTTCGGCCTTGACGTATGCTTAACATCCGTTTCTACCATTTTCAATTAAATAATATCAAAATATTGCAAGTGGTAATGAAATATAGCTAAAAACATAAATATGCGCATTTAGCCCGCCAGTTTCGGAAATCGGCTATTTTGACTTCTTTTATTATAAAATTATTTTCACAAAAACTGTATGAGATTTTAACAGAAAAATTTCACTAACGTATATAAAACAGATGTCCGCTCATGTGCATATAGTTTTCAGACTCCTATCTTTTGGAGTATAGGAGAAAATGAGTGCTTTCCTTAATATGCGCATATAGCCTTCCTCTCCCCTACGTTTCTATTGATCAACAGTTAGCGGATAGTGATTAGAGCTTTAAGATTAAAGCGATAACTCGTTTTGCACGATTATCGGTTTCAATTAGCGATCGCTAACTTCGACTGAGTTAGCGATTTAATTAGCGGCGCTAATTTTTCAGTTAGCGAAGCAGAGCACTGGTAAAGGCCAATTTACACTTCTAGTGAACATAAACGTGGAAAATCTTGTTTCGTCAAATAACTCAACAACGCGACTAAACTAGATATTGTAATATGGCAGGTTTTTTCAATAACACTGACTACTAGACATTGATCAGGATCGAACAAAATTGACTAAAATTTACTAGCCTTGTTCTAGAGTTCATAGATATAACCATAGATAATTTTCATCTTTTATTAATTGGTCCTTACCCTGGCCTTGCTTTTTACGATTTGAATTTAACTTAAATTTAGAACATTAAAAAAAACTCAATTTAAAATTCAAATTGCACTCGACTCCTTGTTCCAAACTTATTTATCGAAAAACATTTGTTTATAGTTGTGTCAAAAACTCATAAACCAAATTATAGATTTACTTGATCTATTGACCAAAAGCTTAGGAGCACCCCACATATAATGTATCGGCCGTAAGTTTTGGAATTGTTTTCAAAAACATGCGTTGTTATCAAACAACTTTTTGCAATCTGGTTAACGCTTTGTTGCTTTTAAAGAAGCAGATTTTTTCAGGCAAATTTTATTAAAACTCAAGATAAAGTTTGATCATTTTCGTTCATTATTGAAACAATTAAAGACTAAAAAATTGTTCTTTTGGCTAAAATTTCTTAGTTTGAGGTAAAAAACTAATTTTCTCCCTATTTTTTTTTACATTTTCTTAAATAATTCTTGCATTAGCCTTATGAAACATAAGGCAAAAATGGTTTTTTTTACAGCTCTCAATGAAAAAATCTAGAAAAAAAACATTTTTTAAAAACAATGAACATACTTAAATTAATTTATTAAAAAATATCAAGTTCAAATACTTCAAGCGATAAAAAATGATTAGGTTCTTGAATTACTGGGATTTTTTAACCCTTTCTCTTACTGAAGTGTTGTTTAGAAATTTCAGAACAATCAATTTAATTTTTTGTTTTTGAAACCTGAAGCCCACCTAGGCCCTCAAAAAAGAAAGCTTTCATTCACATAGAGCAGCTAAAGAATCAAGCAAAAGTTTACTATGAGTACGTGATATTGGATGTGATATAACTTCTCTCGTCAGTTTGAATATTCAATTCACACTTGCTGCACCCATGGTGCAGCCTCCAAAGAACGAGAAGCCAATTCGAAATCAAGAGCAAACAAAAACGTAAAAATAAAATAAACTCCATTCACTCGACACCTTACCTGTACATTTTTCACCTTCAGAATGCTCCCGTCCGGATAGAGATCTTCCCACATCTCGACGTTCGGATCGGACTGGAAGAGGGCACCGTTTTTGGTCCAACTGTAACCCAGAGTGCCGTACTGCTGATCCAGAGAATCCTGAGAGAGGCACCGAACCAGCAGCGATTGTCCACGGAACAGCGTCACGCTGGGAGGATCCACCCGGAGTTGGGGGGCGCCCAGAATCTGGACCTTCGTCGAGCGACACTGTTGCATGCCCATGTCATTTACCTGGGTGGGTGATTCGAAGGTGGCGATTGGTGTTGTTTTTGTTGTTGATTCATAACAGCAGCCAGTCAAAGTCCACAGAAAAAAGGGTTCAAAGTTTGCGGGGGATCCGGTTCATGAGGGAGCATTTTTTTTGTCGTTTGGTTCATGTTTTCGTTTGCCATTCCGAAAGTTGTCAAGAGTTGCCGGCACCGTCATGTGAAGAAAACGAGAATGAAAAAAGAAGAATCATCTGTTAATGAATATAAATGAAAAATAAATAGATTGTCGCTGCAGGGAGAAAGATTGTTTCAGCAGTATTTATTTATCCGGTTGGCGACGATGTTTGTGATTTTACTTGAAAGGCCAGACACGGTGACACAATTTAAAGGTGAAGAAAGATAAACATTGGAGGTCATGTGCAGCAATTATACTTTTGATATTCTTTTAAAAATGGTTAGTTGAACTTAGAAGATTCACTCCTAATCTCTCAGCGTTTGTTTAATTTTCAGGCATTCCCAAATTATTACTTATCTTTGAAAATAATTCAATTAGAGGAGAAATAAAACATAAACTTTAACCTACATTAGGAATTAATTTAATGAGTAAATGGCCCTTATTCTGCGCCGCGCGTGACGTGATGGTAGTCGAGTCACCCAAGTCACTCTATTCCAGTAGTCGGTTTAGGTGAGGATCGTCACTTCGGATGAACTTTGTGAGTTCTTACCCTATTCTCGTAGTCACCGTGGGTGAGAATGGTCGCATTCGGGTGACGATTTTAGGTGACAATTGACGGTACCTTGGCCCTTATTCTGCGCCGCGCGTGACGTGATGATCGTTGAGTCACCCAAGTCACTCGATTCTGGCTGTCACTTTATCCGAGAAACGTCACTTCGGATGAACTTTTGTGAGTTCCTAGGCTATTCTCGTAGTCACCGGGGGTGAGAATTGTCGGATTCGGGTGACGATTTTAGGTGACAATAGTCGGTACGTGTTTTGGATGCGACAGAAAAAGAAAACTGATTTTTCCGGGCAATAAAATGGACGTTAAAAAGTGAGTAACATTAAATTTATTATTTTTGTGTTTTAAGAAGCTTATTTAAAAAACCGATTATTGTTCGGAAAGCTACGCGAACGAGCTTTTGATACACATCGAGGGGGATGATCGTCCCCACGCGAGAGTGAACGTGATAGGAATAGATATCATAGGGCTACTGGATAGTGGCGCCCAGAGATCGATCCTCGGAGTAGGCTGTAAGAAATTAATCAAAGATTTAAAGTTAAAAATTTTCCCCACAGAAGTCACCCTAAGAACCGCCTCAGGTGCTTTCGTACAAGTAGAAGGATATGTTCACCTCCCAATTACATTCAATTCTCGAACCAAAATAATAGAAACTTTGGTTGCTCCCAATCTGAAGCGTAAATATTCTTGGCTACAGCGATTTTTGGAAAAGTTTCAAAATTCAGCCTAATTTCCCGAATCTATCTAGCCTAGGGGAAGGGGTAACTAGAGAGGGAGAGTGTGAGATAGAAGAACTAGGTTTAACCGGTGAAGATCAAAATAATCTAACTGAAACCCAAATATCGCGGCTAGAAATAGTAAAAGCAAAATTCAAAATAGCCAAGGAAGGAGAAGTTTTAGAGGACCCCCCTTATCCAACACGAGATTGAGCTCAAAGAGGAGTTCAAAAGGGCACCTCCGGTTCGTATAAACCCTTACCCCACCTCACCTGAATTGCAAAGTAAAATTAATCGCGAGCTCGATAACATGCTTCGGCAAAAGGTGATCGAGCCATGCAACAGTGATTGGTCACTCAGCACTGTTCCCGTAATCAAACCAAACGGAGAAGTTCGATTATGTTTAGACGCCAGGCGTTTAAACGAACGAACGAAGAGGGACGCTTACCCGCTTCCACACCAAGACCGTATACTTAGTCGCTTAGGCACAAGTAAGTTTTTATCCACGATAGACCTCTCGAAGGCTTTCTTGCAAATTGAACTACACCCGAGGTCGCGCAAGTATACGGCCTTCTCGGTGCTGGGGCGAGGTTTATTTTGTTTCACTAGGGTAGCATTCGGCTGCTGTAACTCGAGCGCAGTACTCTCCAGACTAATGGACATAGTCTTAGGCCACGGAGAACTGGAGCCGAATGTGTTCGTGTATCTCGACGACATCGTCGTCGTGAACGACACATTCGACTCCCATCTCCAATCTCTAACCGAAGTAGCACGTCGTCTTAAACAGGCAAACCTGTCGATAAACTTGGACAAGTCAAGATTCTGTCTGAGTGAGCTCCAATACCTCGGGTACATATTGTCCTCCCGAGGAGTGCAGCAGAACCCAGATAGAATCGAGGCCATTGTCAACTATGAGCGCCCCAAGTCCCTCCGTTCCCTTCGGCGCTTTTTGGGGATGGCGAATTACTATCGCCGATTTATTCCCCATTTCAGCGAACTAGCGGCACCACTCACGAGTCTTCTTCGCAATAAACCGAAGTCACTTAATTGGAATCCGGTAGCCACGGAAGCTTTTGGGAAACTGAAAGAAAGACTGATAGCAGCACCGGTACTCGCGAATCCAAATTTCGATTTGCCTTTCGCGATTCAAAGCGATGCAAGTGATGGCGCAATCGCGGCGATCCTCACGCAAGAACATCCTGATGGGGAAAAAGTCATCGCTTATTTTTCCCAAAAATTGTCTCCGGCACAGCAGGCATACGCAGCTACGGAAAAAGAAGGGTTAGCAGCACTATCGGCAATAGAAAAATTCCGTCCGTATATAGAAGGAACTCATTTTGTGGTGGTTACCGATGCTTCGGCCTTAACCCACATTATGAAGGGGAAGTGGCGTCCCTCATCCAGGTTGAGTAGATGGAGTATAGAACTTCAGAGCTACGATATTGAAATTCGCCACAGGAAGGGGAAGGACAACATCGTGCCTGATGCTCTATCCCGTTCACTCGATCTGGATGAGCTAAGTACTGTGGGGAGTTCATGGTACGCGACATTACTCACTAAAGTAGAAACATCTCCTTCGGATTACGTCGACTTCAAAGTCGAAGGGGGAAAACTGTACAAGTTTCTTCCTACTCAATCGGCAGTTCTAGATTATTCCTTCGACTGGAAGCTTTGTGTTCCGGAGGGCTTGCGGCCACAAATTCTCCAAAAGGTACACGAAGAAAACTTTCACATAGGTCATGAAAAACTTTTAGGAAAAGTGCGCTTGAGATATTTCTGGCCGAAAATGTCTCAATCAGTAAAGAGATTTGTGGAAAGGTGTCAAATATGCAAGGAGTGCAAATCTTCCTCAACATCACAGCATACAGCTTTAGGAAATCCGCGCATCGCAACAAAGCCATTCCAGATACTGGCGATTGACTTTATTCAATCCCTGCCCAGATCGAAATCAGGAAATGCACATCTACTGGTGTTGCTTGACCTGTTTTCAAAATGGACAGTTCTGGTTCCAGTTAAACGAATATCGACTCCATTGATTGTTAAAATCCTTGAGGAACAGTGGTTCCAACGCTTCTCGGTACCAGAATTTTTGATAAGCGATAACGCGTCCAGCTTTTTAAGTAAAGATTTTCAGGCATTCTTAGAACGGTACAAGGTACAACACTGGGCCAATACGAGACACCATAGTCAAGCTAATCCAGTCGAGCGTCTCAATCGCAGCATAAATGCTTGCATTAGGACATATGTCCGACTGGATCAGCGACTATGGGATTCTCGTATAGCCGAAGTGGAGCACACACTGAATAACACTATTCACTCATCGACAGGGTTCACCCCGTATAAAATCCTTTTCGGGCATGAAATTTTGGAAGCGGGAGATGAACATCGTCAGCAAGTTGACATCCATCTACGACCTGTGAAAGAAAGAACCGAATTGAAATCAACAGTTAATAAGAAAATTCGCGAATTAGTAGAAACTAATCTAAAGAAGGCCTATGACAAAAGCGCCAGAGCCTATAATCTCCGATTTCGTAAACCTGCTCCCGAGTACCAAGTAGGCGAAAAGGTATTCAAAAGGAATTTTGCACTTTCAGATGCTTCAGCAAGCCACAATGCAAAATTTGGTCCAATGTACACTCCCTGCACTATTATTTCACGTCGCGGAACAAGTTCTTACGAGCTAGCCGATGAAAAGGGAAAGATTCTTGGAATATTCTCATCGGCAGATCTTAAGCCCGGTATTCCGCAGTAGAGCGTAGATAGACACGACAAGGCAAAAAGAAAAGTAAATCAAAAAAAAAATATCACATCTTACCACAGCAATCCAAAACCACAACCGCGTCTGTTTCAATAGTCGCATGAAATGGACGAGAAAACCGATGCATTGTTTTCAATAGCTAAAATGAGTGACGTTGAGTTCGATGAGGCTTGAGTGTTGAGAAGTTTTCAAGAAGGTTTAATTATTTTTGTCTCTGTTTATCATCAAAATATTTTTTATAGCATCTCTCTCCTAATAGATTCAATAGTCAGCAAAGCTCAGAGGGAAATAGTAAGCGAATGAGGAACAGAAATGATCCATGATACGAAAACTAGCAATGACAAATTCCAAATCGCGGCGCGCAGGTGATGAGACGTCTCACTTACCCTATTTTCGGATGAGTTTATCTTTTAATCATATTACGATTCCAAACTACAACACCCTAAACCTTTCTCTAGAATTCATCTCATTTAACATTCATGAAACAGCATTATCGATTAATACTCGGCATGTCAGTAGTAAGAATTTTCTTTCTTTCCGTAAGTCTTTTGATTTGACTGGGTTATTGGGAAAGAGGAAGATCCAACAACTTTTACGCGTGGATAAATAATCTCTCATGCGTATGAGAGTTCATATTTGCTAACTTCGCGCAAGCAAGATATTGGTTGTTGAGCGCATAGGGATGCACATAGAGTTCAAGTCTATTCTGAGCGGAGATTAATTAGATGGAACTTAAGTTAAAAAAATATGATTATATTTTCATATAATATATTTTTTTAAGGGGGAGTATGGGGTAGTGTTACCGTTGCGAAATTCAACTCGGTAAAGTTTTTCTAAAGTAAATCGTTCTTCGTTTATTTGCTCAAATTATTTGTTTATTGTTCATTATAAGTTAATTATTTAATATATTATTTCGTCAGAGCAAGGTAGGATTAGTTAAAATAAAATACAGGACTCACAAGAACAGAACATGTTAACACAGGTACACTGAAACAAATACACAAATTGCTGTACTAGAACGAGATAACTGAGAACGCACAAATTTAAAAAGCGAATTAGTCCAGTCGCTAAAAATCTGGTATAAAGACCTTTTGGAAAATAAGCTACCAAAAATACAAAAAAAAGGGGTTCTTTCCGCTTGATCCGCAGGCACGTAAAGATCGAGGATCACAACACCTCAATCGAGTGTAACAAGAAAAGTCACCAAAGTAGTGATATACTTAGCCGTTTTGAAGTGTATCAATTGTTACAAAAAAAATAGCGGAAAATATAAAAGTGACCGATACGATAAGCGAATCAGGTAAAAACGCGATATTGAACAACCCTCGCAAAAAAAGGTAGCCCTCTAAGGAGACATGTGCTTTGCTTTATCCACCAGGACCCAAGAGCTCATAGCATAAATCTTATGCCATCCAAGACTAGTTCGCTTAGGCCAAGTTCCAATCTGGTACCACGCGTCTGCTCTTCGGACCAGATTGGTTAGCCAAGTTCCGCCCGGGTAGAAGGAGACCTCCCGATAGGAGTCCACTGGTTGGTAGGCTGAACGGAGCCCTTTCTCCGTTCCGGCCTGAGGAGTTGATGAGGGATTGGCATCGTGATCGCCAATTCTCGTCGACTGCCTAGCCACAACAAATCCACATCCCAGAGCGTTCCGAGGAGCAGCAACAGTAGCAGCAAAGGCCGGCCCACCGAACACACACCACACACAACACACAGGTATTCTAATAAAAAAACATAAAATCTAAATTTTACAGCGGTAGTGTGTTTGACTATATCCGACGGGTCCTTGATCAGCAGCAACTTGTAAAAGCCGACCTTGAGGAGCTCCGTTCCTGCTCAAGATTGAGCTAGCCACAAAAGAAGGCCTTGTGTGCCCACCCTCCACTGAGTCTCCAGAGGAACGACCAGGGACTCGAGGGCTTAGGTTTGGCCCCCTCTGGTCCAGACAGTAATAGTTCCAATATCTATATATTGACACTATAACGTTCCTTGAATAATGGAGATTCGATTCCAACATAATAAACTTGGTTGTCGCTGACTTTAAAAATGCACTTTTTTCAGCTTTTTGGGGGTTTGAACCACTGTGCGATGGCTATTTAAATAATAATAAGCTATTTTTTTTAAACTAAATGCTCAGATAGTTAGAAACTGTCAAAAGTTAAGGTGTAACAACAGAAAAGAGATGATCTTTGAAATACTTTTTTACAAAATTTTCGATCGATAAAACATTTTCACTTTATTTTGTATTAGCTTGTTTTTAGAAAAATAAAATTTGAGGTCCTGGCTCAATCTTATCCATTTTGCCAAGTGTAAATTGTGTTAATTTTTAGTAATTTAGCTTTTTTCATTGGCTTTGGGAAATCCCGGGACATTTAAGCGTTTCCCGGGATTCGGGAATTTCCGTTTTTTTAATTCCCAGGAAATCCCGGGTTGGACGCTCTGTTCAAGAAACATTTCAACACAACTTTGATTCAAGCTGATGCATCATGTTCAATTGGTAATTATCTTTCGAATGTTCGAATGCTAACCTCATAACATTTTCCGCAAAAGCTACCAGATTAAGTCTGATCGGAATAAACCACTGACTGGTTTTCATTAACCCCCCGGAGAAGACAAGGAAGGTCGATGATTCGGCTGACCATTTGCCGGAAAGAACCATTTATCTTTGCCTGACAAGGAATTAGAATTCAGTAGAGTAAATATCTTATCCAACCGCAAATCCATTCTTCACACCAGACAGACAGAGCAAGTTCAACACCATGCAACTTAGTACATCTGTTTGTTGAGAGATTTCGATCCACCCTCTTTGGGGAGCACTAAAAAAGAATCACAATGTTCAGTAGTTTTTTTTTCGTTTTGTAAGGTATGATGAGAAATTAGATCGAACGGGCAAAAAAGCGATAAGCTTGGAAGTTTTTCCTGAGCATTCAATGGTAGTGCGGCGGGGAATGTTTTGATAGGAAAAAGTACCTTAATTCACCCTGCTCTCGGGTGTTCATTGATTTGAGTTGTGCTCTATCTAGATGAAGCAAATTCGGAAAACAGTTTCCTCTTTTTTCCTGCCCCAGGAATTGCTCGGTTGGAGATGTGCAATCGGTTTTGCGGAATGCATGATTCCGGAGATGAGCAGTTTTTGGGGTCGAATACAAACAAAACAGTTGGTTTTGTAGATCAGATAATCGAAAAGCGATGCTTCCAATCTACATAAAAGAGCATACCCTTAAAAGCGGTTTGAAAGGACTTGAGGTTAATTAGCTTTATTTTCATTTGAGAATCATGAAACAATATCGAGATGTTCTTGTTATTTTATTTAAATCCTCAAAGTGCAATAATTTCGTTGATAAAACGTAATCAGGATTTATTGGCTTAATGTTTACCTTCAGCATCTGCGGACGTTTTTTTTTTCAATTACTAAAACAATATTTTCCAGATCACACATTACCGTTTCCACTATCTTAAAACCGACTTCACTAAGCACTGAGCAATAATCTTCATATCATCATGTTTCCGGGTTCTAAACTAAGGGGAAAACAAGAGTTGAATAGTGCCATTTCAGCTGTTTTCCACAAACAAGGTACACCTCATCAGCATCATCTGCGTTTCCATGAAAACTCATGATTTTCGTTCGTGCCACCATCAGCTTCTTCTAGAAGTAAATACCAACCAGCAGATATTGTCTTTATTCTTGGAACCGGGAAAAGTGCCTGGCTCTGAATTCTAACAGCAGCAGCAAATAAGGAAACGTATATTGACTCCTACTTCCGGGACCAAATTTAATCAACCGGCAGTCATCTACTTCCGTTCAATTTTACAAAGCAACAACAGACCCGACCCAATATTTCCTGGAGAAAGCAAAGAAGAGCAGCTTCCTAGTTTTGTTTATTGTATTTTCGATTCCGATATGTGCTTGCCTCATCTATTGTTGATGATCGATCGGAAGTATATCTGTGTGAATCGATTGTGTATCAGCTGCTCCATGGCACCCACTCACCCAATAACCCACCCACATTTACTGCACATATGACTGAATCCCTGCATAACCAACCGCCCGTCTGTCACAATTTCTGGGATCATCTTTTTCATCCACTGAATATGGTGCAGGATATGGGAAAAGCTTATCTGGGAATAACTTGCAACTAACTTGTTGCGCTCTAGAAATGCACAAGTGGCAATTCAACTACTGAGAATATACAACAGGAAAAAAATATACAAGTAGGTAAGGTGCATGTGGAAATTGCAACGAGTTGGTGTGGGGGAAGGATTTTCAATTTCGATTGGAAAGTACTCAATCAAGACAATGAAAGATTATCCGTTTAAGGGAAGAAAATCTTGATTGGCGTTTTTGCTGCCATTAGTTGGAACGTTTTAAACCGTATGAGTGATGAACTTGCTCAATTTTCTCGGAGATAAATGAATCAACACGTTTTATGAGATATGATACAATAACAGAGCATTCAAATGGCAATGTTATTGAGAAAAAAAACAATATACGATACTTGTAAATGAACAACGAATCTGATAAAAGTTTTTGAGGAGCTTTCCAACAAAAGGGGAGAATGAGAATACTTGATCCCTGAGGATACTTGATTCCTTAGCTATATCTCGAAACTGGTCTTACATTAATTAAATGTTCACGAAAAGTTTGTTAAGTTGAACAAAAACCGGAAACCTGTTACCTTAAAAATAAAAAAAAAATCTTCAATACTGATGTTATGAAATCGTTTGGTACATCTTTGTACCTGAAAATAATCATCATTTTCGTAGGTGATGGAAAGAATTAGAGAAACATGAGTTATCAAAGAACGAGAGAGCCGTAAATAAGCCGATGTGATCTTTCCCGCTATTGATCTCTCTTGTTTCTCTAACCCCACCCATCGACTCGGGATTTTAGCCGCACTGATTGCTTCTTCATCTGACCGTAAGTTGCGGCAAACCTGAAGCAATCGACCATGTGCTCGCTCGGCTAAAATCCCGAGTCGATGGCTGGGGTTCAGTGTTGCTGATGATGATGATAAAACTTGAGACCATTTTTTTTTTGGTCGTCAGATAGAAATTTCATTTATCCGCAGAATCGCTTGAATTTTCTCGATAATCCGTAGAAAATCCGTAGGAAATGCAGAAAACCCGTAGATTCCGAGCATCGATCCGTAACTCCGTAGTAATGCTTTAAATCCGTTTAAATACGGAGAAATCCGTACATCTGGCAAGGCTGGTGGGATTAGAGAAACAAGAGAGAACAATAGCGGGAAAGATCACATGAGTGTATAGGGTAACGGACCTATTTTGGACCGCTTTGGGAAGTGGCTATGCAATTTTCTGGAATAAAAAAGCATATGTTACAATTTTCGACTGCTTTATCCGTTCATAACGAAGATCAAGGTTTTTTCTATCGAAACATATCGTCGTTTGTTGCAATATAACAAGATTTAAGCCTAAAAACACGTTTCTTCAATCATTACTGTGGTCAGTATTTTTGACCACCAGGTTTCTATTTTGGACCACCATTTGGACCTATTTTGGACCACCCTTAAACTAAATAAGCTTTTTTCTAAATTTTGCTATATTTCGACAGCGATTGATGCGCAATTATACAAATTATTCAGATAATTTTGTCTTTTCTTATTGTTATAGACTAGTCAAGTTTTGTTTGTTCGATAAGAATGAAAACAGTGAAATTCCTCTTATATAGAACACACTAAATGATATGAAAATTCTGACAGCACACTGAAATCTTGACGAAATTTGTTCTGCAGTGTTCAATACTGGCCAGTTGGCTTATCTTTAGGCTCAATTTTCAGAACGCAAATCTCATTCAGGTGACCCAATGAAAAAGTCTGAGTCAATTGATGCATTTTGACTTGCAAAACCTTAGTGGATTTGCTTTGGCTTCAGTGCTGTAGATAGATTCAAAAATATAAAAATGTGCGAGATTTATGCTATCTTTTTAGCCATCTTAAAGCAAGATTTTTTTCCACAAAAATTCAGTTTTAAGTTTGATACTAACTTTGTTCTAGGATAAAATTTATCGTTGGAGTAATTCCAACAGATTTTTTTAATTGCATAACTACTGGGGCTGAAAAACTAGATTTTTAGTACTTTACCGCTTCTAAAAATTACACATTCCAACCAGCTTTTCCCAAGTTTTGAAACATATATAGCTATAATTGAACATATTGTTTGGTAAAATTATTCTAATATTAACTGAGATATTTCAATTTTACAAAAATTAAACTCGTTGCATATTTGCCGATTTGTTGTCGTTTTTTTCCAAACCCCTCCTCCTTTAGACGAGTTTTATTTTTCGTTTCTTCTACCTACCCAAGTTTTTTTTTCTCGAAAATCATTCCTGAATGCACTCATTTTACTGGCAATCCTAAATGGTTGAAACTTTTAGACCAAACCTTCAATAATTTTTCATGAAGCATAAAAAACAATGACTTAATAAAAATTGGTGCAAGTGCAAGTTTTCATGTTTTGAGGCTTCTTTAAGCTATAGCTTTTCACAACTGCTTATCAAATTGGTGCCATTGATGTAGACTTTTAGATTCACGTGATTCAAAGCATAGTGCACAAAAAGTAAGTTAAAACTATGATTGGCTTGGTTTTGTGCCGATTAAAGTGAACCTCGTCTTATGGCGAGTTTGGGCTTCGGCAAGCTGATTGAATAAAATCATGCTTAAATTTCAAATTTTATTCATAATGAGTGATTAAAATAGTGTGCATAATTCTTTCATATCGTCGTACAACGTTATTACGTTCATGAACATTTTATATCAAGTTACATGCCCAGGTTATGGTGAGTGGTCCAAAATAAGTCCCTAAGGAATAAAGTAGGACCTATTTTCGACATGGGTCAAATTACTATTAAAACCAGTTATTTTGCTTTTTCGAGCTTGCAAAATAGTTTTCACGTCTTTTATCATAGCTGTGAACATGTTTGTATTTGTAAAATTCATCACAGCTATGCAGCAAACCTCTTGAAAGTTGTCTCCAATAATGGCACGTCCTCCTGGAATGGCCCTGATTTGGTTCAACTTTGAAAAATCAAAACTTAATTTTCAATTTTCTCTCCGTGGTCCAAAATATGTACCCGGTCCAAAATAAGTCCGTTACCCTACATGGTGTTTTCGATGATAGAAGGTCCAGCATTTGATCGGCAGAACTCGATTGCTTGTGTTGGCCGATTTCATCAGTTCGCCGTGGTGAAATTGGCTAACGCGCCGTTGTACTGAAGCGGAGATTGCAGGTTCAAGTCCTGCCGGTGAGCCGATGTATCTTTTTCGAAAAATTCATGATATTTACGGCTTATGTTCTTTCGTTCTTTGATAGCTCATGTTTCTCTTATTCTTTCCATCACCTACGAAAATGGAAAAAAAATCATGTGTTGAGTTATTGCACTTTGTTAGAAAAATCTAACAAAAGTGACTTCAAGACATTTTTATCCTTTTAAAATGTTTTACACTCGTAAATAGATTTAGAAAATTTAGAAAAAAAATTGTTATGGGTTCACTAGATCCCTTGAGTCCAAGAAGATCGATTTTTTTCGGAATGGATGTTGATGATTGCTAAGCAGGAAATAAATAATATCTATCCAATGACTTATATTTATAAAATAATTTCCTGGTATAAAAAGCTCAAAAAAGTTCTTTTACCAGAAAAATAAAAAAATGGCACCTTTCAGTATGCAATGAATTTTGATAAGTAGACAAACTTTTAGAATTCTTCTTGTCTGACACTTATAAACTGTTAAATGAAGTCAAATATGACAAAAAAAGGTAAGTGTAAAGGGTCAAGAGAATTTCGTAATTTTTTTTTGTCTCTCGAGAACGTTTCTAGTTCATCTATGGGTTCATGTATCGATCTAACATTTGTAGCATATAAATTATCGCTGTCAAAAATGCAAAGACGGCGATCTGCATTTTTTTCCCAAAAAGATATGATGAAAATAAAAAAAGGGATCTAGCATCCCCTTGCTTTATATTTCGACATGTCAAAGGCTTTTGACGTTTTAAGTATAAAGGGTGATACGGTCAAAATTTGATCAATATCAACTTGACGTATTTCTTTCAATTTTGTATTTAAAAAACCTGAACACCCCTCATTTTGAAGGTGTGTGTGTAAGTGTGTGTAGAATGTTGCTCCTATTTTGATTTTGGAATTCACTCTTCAGTTGTCAAAATGCCGTCCAAGAAAGAAGAGCAGCGTATCATAATTTTGCTCGCGCACCTCAAAAATCCAAGCTACTCACACGCAAAGCTGGCAAAATCACTAAAAGTTGCCAAATCAACCGTTACAAATGTAATTAAAGTGTTTGGGGAACGTTTGTCGACAGCCAGGAAGTCTGGATCGGAGGGGAATCGAAAACCGGAAGCCGCTGAGACGACAAAGAGAGTTACCGGTAGTTTCAAGCGAAACCCTAACCTCTCTCTCCGAGATGCCGCAAATAAGCTGGGTGTATCGTCTACAACCGAGCATCGAGCTAAAAAACGAGCCGAACTATCGACGTTCAAAAAGGTAGTGACTCCAAATCGACGACGACGGCCAAAGCGCGATCCCGGAGGCTGTACACGACGATGCTTACGATGTTTGACTGCGTGGTTATGGACGACGAAACCTACGTCAAAGCCGACTACAAGCATCTTCCGGGACAGGAGCTTTAGACGGCAAATGGAAGGGGAAAGGTAGCAGATATTTTCAAGCACATGGAACAGTCATAGTTCGCGAAGAAATATCTGGTTTGGCAAGCCATCTGTACCTGTGGCTTGAAAAGCAGCATTTTCATAGCTTACGGGACTGTCAACCAAGAAATTTACGTGAAAGAGTGTTTGAATAAACGTCTGCTGCTTTTTCTGAAGAAACACGGTTGTTCCGTACTGTTTTGGTCGGATTTGGCATCTTGCCATTACGGTAAAAAGGCCATGGAGTGGTACGCCGCCAACAACGTGCAGGTGTTTCCCAAAGACAAGAACCCGCCCAACACGCCAGAGCTCCGCCCAGTATTTCTCAATTGGGCGGAACCTAAAGAACACCACAAAAAAACTGCTAAGGACGAGCAGCAATTCAAGGCAAACTGGCATTCTGCGGCGAAGAAGCTGGACAAGTTGGCTGAACAAAATCTGATGGCAAGGATTAAGCGTAAGGCCCGACAATTCGGATTTGGAAAAGCGGAAGCCTAACTGAATATTTATCCAGAATTTTATACTAATTAAACTTGAAAAAGAAATTTCATTTAATTTTTTTAAATAAACGATTTCACTGATTTACACGCGTTTTCCCTTGACCAAATTTTGACCGTATCACCCTTTACTAGCAATAAAAAGTTAAGGGCACTGTAACTATATAAAATTATTGAGACAACTTTAGCTAATGATTGAATAATGAAGAACCAAAACTAAGAAGATGACAAAAAAATTTCTTAAAATAGCTATTAAGGATATATTTTTGAGCTAGCATGAGTTGAATAATGTTGAGAAGGAAAATGTCAAGAAAACAGTTTGATAAATATTCTGATTTGTAGAAAACTGAATATTGAGGAAACAAGGAAAACAAAAAAGGAAAATAATTAACAATATGAAAACGAGAAGTTAATTAACATTAAATGCAAAACAAGCAACAGTAATAAATAAATCATCATATGGATCTGGATGATTTTTTGTAGACAATGCGTATTCGCATGACTTTTGAAAATTGTTGAGACCAATTCAAAGCTTGAAGGATTTCAAGTAAATAAAAAAAAAGTAAACAAATGAAACGACGAAGAGGAGAGTCTAACGACAAAATAGCAAAAAAAGGATCCAAAAATTTAATCATAAAGTTTCATCCGACCGATTAAATTTGGCTGCACTACACGTGGAAAGTCATCCGTTTACAATTAAACAATTGCGGAACGAGCTGCAAATAGGCCGAATGACGACGACGGCAGAAAAATAATAAAATTTAAGCTTTCAGCCAGCTGCCATTGTGTCTCTCCCAGACGGTTTTGGATTTGGTTTCGGTTTGGTTTGGTTTTGTTGGCTGAAGAAGACGCATGGCTGCACCAAAAGCTTCCTTTCTACTTATTCGGCCTGACGGCAGCTTCAAGTTATCAAGGGAACCTCCGAAAAATGGAAAAGGCCTCAGACATCATCCGGTAGAATTCTGAGAGAGCGCGCGCGTTTTGCAAGCGCAAAGTTTTCCACCCGTCATAAAATATTATCCAATTAGAGTAAAATGCTTAATTAAACTCTGAACGCGCTCCAAGTCTTAACGGATCAAGGGAATGGAAAATGGAAGGTGGACCCGAGCTGCGAAGGGGGAAATCTCAGCAGGGGGGAAACTGAGAGGAACTTTTCAACCGCCATAATACGACGGAGCTGTGGTCGCAAAGCTATTTTGTGGCACTTCTTGCCGGTTTTTTCATCGGAAGAACTGGGACTGAACAGGGAGAGGAACAGATAGGAAAATTACCACCCTATGGGGAGACTGATGTTCGTTGCCGTAATTCCACCAGAGATCAGAATGGAGAGAAACTGAAACGGGTATGAAAATTAAAACTATTTTTGTAATTTTCTCCATTATCACATCGGATGCGGTTGGTTATCGTCAAGTTGTTGAAGTCATTATTGCTGCGCTTGTTTTTGCATTGGACGGACGAAGGATTTTTTTTTTCTAGTTGTTTTGCGCAAATGGTCATCCTATTTGAAAATTCTCGCAGTTAAGGTTTACGTTGGAATTTTTATTTCTGCAAGAGGTTATTCCACGTTTATTACTTTAAAATGATTTAACAAAGCACTTTTCCTACCATCAGTTTATAAAATATAGGGGAGATAAGGGCATAATGGCCACTCAAAGGAAGACGTTTAATTAACCATAGAAAACAGCTACAATATGTGACTTACATCATTGTTTCGTGTTCAGACACTAGAAAAGTCTATTTCCTAACTGGCTGGTACTTCAAAAAGTAGCTAAAAACCTTTAAAAATGCATTTTTAATTTTTTACCGAAAGCTGAAAATCAGTCACTGTAGGGGCATAATGAGAACTCCCCCTGGGGCTACAATAATCGGGGCACGATGAGCGTTTTCTGCCGTTGCATCTAGCAGCGAATTTAACTTGATAAAGTGAACTGAATAATAGAGCTACAGCTTGACTTGTTTCATCTGTCGATTTGGCCTAGTGGTAAGTTGTCGGATAGGTAATCAGTAGATTCGATTTCGATTCCTGGTCAAGGTGATTTTTTTTTTCATTTATTATTCATGATCGATGCATTTTGCACTAAACGGTGAGGCGTAGATCCATCAAACAAAGCAATACTAAAATATTGCACTAATACACGCACTAATACATTATGGTTCTGGTGATTTGCATCCCCCGCCAAGATGCTACTAGTCATATAATGAAACTATCAAAATAATCGATCATGAATGGTAAATGAAAAAAATCTACTCGAACAGGAATCGAAATCGAATCTACTGATTACCTCTCCGACATCTTACCAGTAGACCAAATCGTCAGATGTTAACTGGTGAAGCTAACGCTCTGTCTTTCAGTTGACTATGTTCATCGAGCTGAATTCGCTGCTAGATGCTTCGGCAGAAAACGCTCATCGTGCCCCGATTAATCATGCTCTGTTCGCCCCGAGTCAACAAATTAAAGTAAAAACGGGTATTGAAATTGATTTTAGTGTAAATTCAAAAAAATATTGATGGTTAAAATTGAGGAAAAATGTGTATATTATGCTGCAGTGCGTAATTTATAGACCAAGATGATTCAAAGATCCTAAAAGCTTATTTCCGGTGATTGAAAATTATAATGTTTTTGTCACATGAGAACCTAGATGTTTTTGTTTAAATATTTCTGTAGAGATGACAAGGAGATTTCTGTTTTGGTGAAAAATTAATTCTATAGGAAGTACGAAACTATTCCTCATAAAAATTTATCTTAGAAAATTCCTACTTTTGTAGAAAAGAGACGTGCTTTCTATGCCCCAGGTGCTCGTTATGCCCTCATCTCCCCTATTTGGCTAGAAACAAAACTATTTTTAAAAACGAGGATCATTATACGAACTGTGCTTGTAAGAACTCATTTTTTTATAGTTATCGATAGTTTAAAATTAAAACGAGGTAATTTAGATAACATAATATAACTGATCAATTATTTGTACCGCACAAAATTGAAAAATTTCAATAGCTCAGTAAGTGGTGCTAAGTATTCGTATTTTCTTTCAGTTAACTGTTAAATATCTCACAATTCAGGTTCATATAGGTTCAAAATATGAAAAGGATTTTTTGGAATGGATTTTCAAGAAAACTTACCTTTAGGACCCAATAAGATCTCAATCTTATTCGTGATCTAAAAGTTCTAGGCTTAAAAGTAAAATTTGAAGAAGAAAGCGCTTCTACTCTTGGACCCCAGTATTAAAAAGACAGACCGGTTTGCAATATGTTTATAGTCCAGAAATGTGGATATCTATCCAACATAAAAATAGAGTGGAGTTACATGGAGTTTCTATAGAATCTTTAGTTACAATTTAAAACCATCATTTACAAATAAACTCCTCAATGAAAATTTTAACTTCAACCAAAACCATTTAGAGTTTTTTTAATACGGTATAATAAAACATTTAAAAAAAATCAAAGAAAATTACATTCGTGATTTAATTGTTTACCTATTCGCCTTTCAATGTGAGCAAATCGTTTAAAAAATATCAAACAGTTTTTCAAATTTTCCTAGCATTTCTTTGAGATTGCAAAAATCATACGCAAAAATGGTTCGCAAACAAAGTCATCATAATCAAGAAAATCCAATTAGCTCTAATTTTTTTTATCTTCATGTAGGCTGCTGTTTGCCATTGATTTATTTTCACATTTAGGGGAACTGGGTATAAAATGCAGAACCGACATAATGCGCCACCATGAATATTTCATTAAACAAAAAAGTTTCAACATTTCTGAAACTGCCAGTCTATTCTTTTTACACCATTATGCGGTTTAAAACATTTGTGGTCCTTTTAATGTTTCTATACTACTTACATCTGACGAAAACAGAGAAAAAACTAGAAGTTTTTCTAGCATTTTTTAAACTTTTCTCGTTAGGAATAACGACATCGTAAATCAAGAAAAATCATCTGTCATATGTTTTAATGATGAAAATTGGTCTTTTTATTCATCATACAACGAAAAAAATCCTTATTCAATTATTTTTTCTGTTATTTAAATGATTATTAAGTAACACGACGAGGCAGGGAGAAACACGGCATGTCAGTTTTTCTATTTATACCTAAGCATATTTCATATTTGTTTAAATGGAATTGGAAGTCATTCTTTAGAGAGCCTTTCAAAAAATTTCACGATGGAGACGTAATGATTGATTTAAGTGTTCCTGTTTATATATATTTGGTTAGGAACAGTCCCCTTTTCAAAACTATTTTTGAATTTTCTGGATTACGTTCTTTATTTACGAGTAATAAAAGATTCTTCTAAACGTGAGCGTCTTACCCCTAGTCAACCTATCAATGTAAATCTTGGTCTGGAGAATGCAACTATTTGTAGTCTGATTTACTTTTTGAAAGCACTTAAAAGCAAGATCTATCATTTTATCTTGAAAAAATAATAAGGCTCTTTAACATATTTTAAAATCTGATAAAACTAGAATGTAAACGGCTGATTTCTTTATCATGCCTTAAATATTAAATCATGCTAGGATTACAGCTATCCTGATTAAATATTCAAGGGCACTTAGAAATCTTTTAAATGATTCAAAAAAAAAAAAGTTATTTCCTCGAAAAATTGAAAGCTGGTTATCTTTCAAGAGATTAAGGGTTGTGTTGTAAGCCATCTTATTACTTCTTTTGAAGCGGGGAACAGGGGTCTGAAAATTCTTAAATTTTGCTCACGTTAATAGTGAATAGTTCTAAAATCTTCTTCATTCTTTCATTCTTCTTCTTCTTCTTCTTCTTCTTCTACTTCTTCTTCTTCATCTTCGTACACCAACATGGCCAATAGAGCGCTGCAAGCTTTGTATGGATATTGGAAATTCTAAATTTTTTACAACCCCTATAACTGTTTGATGTTGTTTTTGCTGTCAGAAATAGCGATTAAAATTTTGGAAGTGATTCATGCAGTCTTGGGTAAGCACAACGTGTTTTAATTTTGTATGGAAATTTGAATGGTAAGACAAAATTTTTCATTCAAAAATTGCCAAAGATGTACTGAAATTTCCAAATAATATAACTTTCGATAAACAATATTCCTTGATTCTGGCAGTAAAAATACAGATCATAGAAATATTTTTCTTTGAGTTATGAATTTCTACAAATTTAATCTCATGACATCAAGAATTTAATGATGTTCCAAATTTGGTCAAATCGTTTGAAAATTGTTCGAGTTTTGAAATATTTAACAATGAACAAATAAGACACCACCCCCCCCCCCCCCCCCCTTCCAACAAAAATATTTGTAAATGCAATTATTGATCCAAAGGCATCAAAACTTTGCTTTGCTACACCTTCTAAAAATCAATAAATTGTGTGTTAATAATATCGTT
>NW_026598853.1:0-24368 GCF_029784155.1 Uranotaenia lowii
GTGGCCCACGATTCCCCACTCTCCCATACATATTTTGCGTCCAAAGCAAATCTTTGAACAAATTTTATCCAAATAAACTGGCTTATTTTTTTCGATGAAAAACACAATTTTTAAACTTTTAATGCATGATTTTTATAAAATGAGAATTGCAGTTGTTGATTCAGTAAAATAATAACATTTTATTTCGAATAACACAATTGTTGAAAGGTAATTTTCGAATTTCTCATTAATTTCAATACGATTTTGCAAATTTTTTCCAAACCTTGTTAATTGGGTGCAGGAAGGTGTTTGTGATTGATTGAGAATAAAAATTTGTTAGAATTTGCAAATCTTAAGAAATAACAGCGATTTTCCAAAAACTACTTTTTTCGAAAAAAAAAAAAATAAATAAATTTGATTTTTTAATTTTTTTGCATACTTTGTTGAATATCTCACGCATACATTGAAATATAGTAATAAAAGTACCATGTGCTAATTTTTCCTAATCTATAGAATTTTTTTGTGAAAATATTACTCAAAAGTATTCATGCGTTTCTGAAATATATGGATTTTGATTAGTGTTATTTTAAAACAACACATTAAAGGGTCAAGTTTTTTTCTTCTCGATTTTGAAGCATTCCCTAATTTGGCTGGATATTTCACAGATTATGGGTTGAAAACTTTTAGTCAAATGCCTGGATTTTGCAAGGTTTTTAGACGAAATAGCCCAGGTTTTCTCTGCCCAGATAAGTGCGAAGAAATATCAGATAAGCATTGGTTTGAACCGTTTCCAATGATCGGGTTCCATTTTTTTAAAATAAAAATCCAATTTCGTTGTCTAAGATCGGATTGTGGAATCTGTCTCCAGTTTGTTATTCTAGATTTTCAGTTCGATTCATCATACAGACAAAATCTTGGTTTTTCCTTGGTTTTGTATTTAAAATTGAAATTAGACTCTTTTCCATGTTCGAAATTCATTATTCCCGAATATAAGAAAACATACAATATTACAAACCATTTTAAATATTTGGATTTGAAATTCTTACTCTTAATTCTCATCCAGAATTGAACTTTTTCAAGTTTCATAATTGTGGAATATCATAGTTTCATCATTTGGAGTTTTCATTCAGATTCACTAGTTGAATTACGAATGAATAATTGAAGAAGAATAAAATCAAAGATTCAAAATTCAAATAAGAGATTTCTGGTTACGGATTCTGTTTTAAAATGCCATTTCGGTTTATAATTATTGTGAATTTTAGTTCTTAATTTAGATTCAAAAATCCATTTCAAATTAGGAATTCAGAATTTTCATTCAGGTTCAAAATTCAGAATTCAGATTCGGAATTAAAATTCAAAATTCCCTTAGAAAAAACACAAAACAGGTGAAAACTATCATTAGAAAACAAGATCTGAATTCATTTTCAAGATAACGTTCTTTGAAAAATCTGAATTTTAATTAAAATATTTTTTTATAGGATCAAAAATGGAATAAATAATAGGTGGTAATTGATAAAATCGCATGTACTTAATCTTCAGATTTAGGAAATTTCATTTAAAAAACATATTTCAATGGTTTGTTGTTTAACACTATTTATAGTGTAGATACTTCAAAACCAAAGATCTAAACTAAAATCTGAATTTATCGAGTTTACGAGAGTTGAAAATAAATCTGATACGAACCCCAAAGTTATTCTTTTACTTTTATACCTTAATAAATATTAGATACATTTTTACCAAAGTTTTTCTTTCAAATGGACCCTTCAAGATCCATCATGTATTTTTTTAAGCTTTAAAAACTGGAAACTTTCAGGACTCATTTTCGAAAGCACATAATGATTTTCAATGAATAACTTTTAATATAATAGAACCTCAACCCGAATAATGAGATAATCTTAGAATCACATTTTTTTTTTACTATTCCTTATGTCTGCTTTTTTCAAGCAAAAATATCATAGCAAAATTTTATCACCTCAACTAAATAAAAATGTAATTGTGCTTAAAAACGTCTCACGCTGCAAAAATAAAAAACTTCGACGTCGAAATCTGAAACTGGTTGTCAAAAACTAGAAAAAAAATTTTTTTAAAAAAGGCGATTAAAATTTTGCTGGATGACTGATAACTGAAAAAAAATTAAAAATATAGAAAATGTATCATTTCGTAAGAATTATTTGTTATAGATAACCGTCAAATGGGGTGAATCTGGACAATTGTTTGACTATTTCCGTAATATTTCTGTCAAATGCTGCTCTTTTGACACCCGATTTGTTTGCTGACCCATGAAACGGTTTGCTGAAAACAACGTCCAGATATTTCCCAGAGACGTGGACCTTCTCAACACTTTCGTTTAGGTGGTTAACCAATGATATTTGCAAAATTTTAGCTTTTCGCGTATTGGAAATCAAATTTGGCTCAGATTTTAGGCTCCATGTCGCAGAATTAACTTTGTAAAAAGCTTCTTTACTGATGACGTTAATATCGCTACTAAACCTTGTTGTCATCCCACAAACCCATATACCTTCAAATGTACTACAGAAACTCTGCGGCATCATCACCATCAATATCGGGATTTTTTCAGCATCGACTAACTGCCGCTTAACGGTGCCAAATTATGGTAATTTGAATCGAATAGCTCTCGAATTTGCATGACCGTGCAGCGCGGTACGCTAATGAGCAGTTGGTGATGATGCTGCTGCTTTTGTTGGTTGTCAGTTCATTGAGAAAGATGCTGTGATGATTTTGAATTACACTTAACTATAGGATTAGACTTCTCGTTGCCTGGAAAAAAAGATAAATAACCAATTCTCAAGTTCGAGAATTGAAGTTTTTGGGGAAAATCCGAATTGAAGTTTTTTATGTTTGGTAAATTTGTTATAATGTTTTTTTTTTCAATTATAGAAATAATCAATTTGTGAATTATGCGAAACTCTAAAAAAAAACAAATAGAATTTGCCAAATCGAACGAAAACAGCGTCCAAAATAAAGATTTTTGAACTAATTTAAAAAAAAAATCATGAATGGTTTATGGAAGCCTAAAATACGATTTAAAGCTGATAAGTTTTGATAAAAACTATTTTTTTTTTCAATTTTTTTGTTAATTTTTGATTATTATTTCCTGGGATTCAATTAAATTAATCCGGTTTTCGGTCGACAGTTTTGAAATCAAATGCCTGGATTTGCCAGGTTTTTAGAGTAAATAAAGCTTAGTTCTTTTAGAAATGGGACACTTTCATTTGCTAATAGCTCGTTAACTAGTTATTGGATATTGAAAATTTTGACAGCATTTTGTTTCCTGTAAAAAGTACTATTCGACCTATTTTTTTCAAAATTTAAAATTTACGCGTTTTTGAGATATGTACGATGCAAGAGAAAAAGAAAAAAATAATTTTGCACAGTTTCCTTGAAAATACGTCATTATCAAATTGATAGCTGACAAAACCGTTGATTATTCAAAGAATTAATGAGTTTTTGTGGTGGATAAGTATGCAAACACTCTCAATAATGTCCACAAAGTTTAAATCAAGCATTGGAGAGAAGCACATGATCGCCAACAACGGTTAAAGATCATCAAGGAAGTCAAGTCTCATACCAGCATTTTTAATTTTCAATAAACGAAAAACTAAGGGTAGATCGCTGAAATGTCCAAAACAATTTTCTCCTTTAAGCTGAAAGTGTTGCCGAGTGATGACTCATTGAAATCCAACATCAAACAACTATTTTTTGATAGTTCCAAAGCTCTTAAGCTTTAAAACCGGTACCGAAAAAAAAAACGTTCAAAAATGTGGTAAAAAATAATCAAATTTGTTCATTTCGAATTAACTGTATCCACCAAAATGCTTCCAGTTTCCAGTTTCCAGAGAAGTATTGGACCAAAAAGTCTCAGAAATTGAAGAAGGAGGGTGAAGCCACCTAAAATATAGATTTTACGAAGTATAAGTTGGAGAAACTGATCAATACCATGACTGAAAAAAGTGTGCGCTGGCTAATGGGAGATACCGAGAATAAAGTTGAAATTTCTTTAACAAAAAACGGTAAATATTTTTTTTCAAAATTTTTCATGAAAGATCATAACATTACCTTCTTTTTCTTCATAGAAAGTATTTCGTTCAAACGAATGGTTTTTTAGATACAGGCATTCGTAACTGTCCCATTTCTAAAAGAACTAAGCTTTAGCACGGATACATGCTGGAAAAATTCTGTAAACCTTGTTATAATCATAGTTTATGCTATTGAAAGTGGGGCCAATCATAATTAAGCTAATCTGTTGAAAATTATGAGCAGTTGTCAGAACATCTAAAACAAATACTAGCAATTGGTCGATAGTTTTTTTTTCCACCATAAACGACACTCTCACCCACGCATAGACAACAGAAGACGATGCCGCGGCTCATAAAACTATTCTGTGTGTATGTCAAGGAAATGACTAATAAAAAAATCCACCAAACCCATTTCGGGAAACGTCTTTACGAGCGCTTCCAGGCGTCGATTCTCACAGCTTCACTCGTTTGACTTTTTTTTTGCTTCAGGCAGCCAATTACTTTTTTGCTAAATTGAGGGATTAGGTGCTCTGGCGAAGGGTTTTCTTCTCAGTTAAGCATCGATTATCTGGAGAATAAGGTTCAAAGGTTATTTCCATTGATATACAGTGATTGTTTTATACCAAATTTATCCACAGTTAAAGTGTCTCTAAATAAATTAAAAGTTTTTCATCTTCATTTTTTTTATTTTACATAAATTTAGATTTTTTTTTGTTTTTTACTGATGTTCTCTATTCTCCTGCTGTATTCTATAGTTTATATTCACTTTTCTCTATTGTTTATTGTTTTTCTCAATTTTTCATAGAAAGTTATTCATTTTATATTTACGATACATTAATCTTTTTTTTTTCTTTTTTTTCTTTTTTTTTACTCTTATTTCTTTTTTTATTTTTTTATTTTACACTCGTTTCGTTTAACTCTTCATTCGTTATTCGTTACTCTTAATTTTAACTGTCCGTTCTTCATTCTATATTTTCTATTCTTTATTATTTATTCTCCATTCTCAAATCTCCATTATCATTTCTCCGTTCTCTATTCTGTATTCTTCATTTTCTATTCTCTTTTCTTCCTTCTCCATTTTCCATTATCTATTCTCTATAATAAATTCTCTATTCTCTATTCTCCATTCTCCGTTCTCTATTCTCTATTCTCTGTTCTCTGTTCTCTGTTCTCTGTTCGCTATTCTCTATTTTCTATTCTCTATTTTATATTCTCTATACTCCATTCTCTATTCTCTATTCTCTATTCTCTATTCTCTATTCTCTATTCTCTATTCTCTATTCTCTATTCTCTATTCTCTATTCTCTATTCTCTATTCTCTATTCTCTATTCTCTATTCTCTATTCTCTATTCTCTATTATTTATTCTCTATTCTCCATTCTCCATTCTCTATTCTCTATTCTCTATTCTCTATTCACTATTCTTTATTCTTTATTCTCTATTCTCTATTCTCTATTCTCTATTCCCTATTCCCTATTCCCTATTCCCTATTCCCTATTCTCTATTCTCTATTCTCCATTCTCCATTTTGTTTTCTTCATTCTCCTATCTCAATTAGCTAATATACATTCTGTATTCTCTTTTCTCTATTCTCCATTTTCTTCTCATTTCTATATTCTCCTTTCTCTTTCCTCTATTTCTTATTTACAATTCTCTATTCTTCTTTCTTTATTCTTCATTCTCAACTCTCTATTCTCTATTCTCTTTTCTCTATACTCCATGCTCCGTATTCTATTCTCCATTCTCCGTCTATTATTCTATTATTCTATTCTATTATCTCTATTCTCTAGTTTTTGTTCTCCATTCCCTTTTGAATATTTACTATTCTCCCATCTTTATTCTCTAATTTTCATCATCTATCCTTCATTTTTTACTCTTCATTTTTTATTCTCCATTCTCCACTCCATATTCTCTATTCTCCATTATCCATTCTTCATTCTCTAATCTGCATTCTCCATTCTACATTCTCTTCTCCTTTCTTTACTCTCCTTCACCTTTCTTGATTCTCTGTTCTTTATTCTCTCTTATCTATTCTCTATTCTCTATTCTCTATTCTCCATTCTCCATTCCTCATTCTTCATTCTCCATTCTCCATTCTAGATTCTTCATTCTCCATTCTCCATTCTCCATTCTCTACTCTACATTCTACATTCTCTAATCTCCACCATATATTTTCTTTTATTTACTCTCCATTCTCTATTCTCCATTCTCCACTCCATATTCTTCATTCTCTATTTTCGTTCTGTATTCTCCATTCTCCATTCACTAACTTCTATTCTCTAATCTGCATTCTCTATTCTCTTTTCTCTTTTCTATTTTCTATTTTCTCTTCTTTTTTCTCCTTTCTCCATTCTCCATTGTCCATTCTCCATTCACCAATCTCCATTCTCTATTCTCCATTCTCTATTCTTCATTCTTTATTTTCCATTCTCTAATCTCGATTCTCAATTAGCTTTTATCTATTTTCCATTCCTAGTTCTCTGTTATTCATTCTTCATTTTTTTCTTGATTCTTCCTTCTCTATCATTCATTCTCTATTCTTCATTCTCCATTCTTTATTCTCCATTCTCTTGTCTTTTCTCTTTTCTCCATTCTCTTTTCTCTTTTCTCCATTATCTTTTCTCTCTTCTCCATTCCTCTATTCTCTCGATGTTTCTTTATTTATATCTTCTGAAAAGGTTGATAAATGAATATCAGAACAATAGTAGTTTCTCCCGATGGCCACGGCAGATCAAAATTTCCTTTCCGCGTGGTCCGACGAGAAAACCCGATCTGTCTGGGTCGTTTCCCGGTCTTTGGTCTTTCCGAGTTTTTCCCGCAAACCGAAGTGTGACGATGATCTTGAGGAATGCAACGACGATGACGATTCGCCGTGCCGGTCGCTACGCCATCAGCGATGCAATGATGATGTTGCTGCTCTACCGGCATCGATGATTGCAACGATGACGATGCCCCTCAAAAATATACGATGCCTCTCTACATATGATGATGATGGGGATCTAAAAATAGGCACCCGGTATAATCATAAAGTAGCGTCCAGAGCGAGCCAACGATCCCGATTTCGATCATCGCTGCTACTACCGATCCCGATTCGGGTGTGACATTCCCGGCGCTCGCTCGGTGATTTTATGGGCAACTTGAGGCTATGAGGATTCGCCTTTCGAATCTCGACCGCGGAGTAGGAAATTCCGACGCGACTTCGGCATTTCGTATTTATAGCGCAGTCAATGGGAGAGGCGAGCGATACAATTCGTAGATATGAAGATAGATTGGGAATCGAATGGTGCCATTTTAGAACCATTAAATCCGACTGGGACACGATTGATAACAAATCAACGGGCGGCGACGAAACGAGGGAAGAGCATAAAATGGGGAGAGTAAAAATAAATCCAAAGCACACGACAACAAAACAAAGCAATATATCGAATACATAGCACAAAAGAGTAGAACACTTTCGAGGTTGGATTTGTAAACGACAAAACATTATAAATTAGATCATGACCGTCAATCTTTCGCTAGGTCTCGGGCTCTTGGCGAGTGCAAGTTAGTATATTTTATTGCGCTCGCTGACCGAGTCCCCTGTTTGACAATCAACCTGGTTGGTGGTAGTTCTTCCTACCCTACATTTGTACATCATTATGGCTGTGTGTATTTGTTTGTACACAAACAACAAATAATGTGACAGTCACTTTATCTGTTTACTCGGTCAGATTGGTGGACTGGATGGACATCGTATCGCGTGTTTGACTGACTGAATGAATAGCTCTCGAAACCTCATGACGTCATCGTTTAAATTTGATTGGTAGCACCGGTGAAGTGTACCGGGAACGACAGGAATGTTCCATTTTCTGATCCGATTAGAATGATTGAATTCAATTTAAAATTAGAAATTTAACAGGTTCAATTCAATATTATTAGTATCAAATTTGTATCAATAATACAGATTATTCAAGGGTAATTTCGATAGAGGCAAAAGAATTACCTATAAGAATTGAGGACAAACAAAAAAAGGAAATTTTGAGGTTTGATTGCTTTAACGTAAATGCAATGGTTGCGGCCAGTGGTATCCAAACTCTAGTCCGGAATTAATTTTCACAGTAATACTCTTCGAGTTAAACGAATTTAAATATTGTCGATTTTTTTTTTCAAGAAAACAAAACCCACCCAATTCAGAAGTGTTAAATCTGTGATTTGATTCCGGTACCCAAAAAAAAAAGAAGCACACCATCCGATTCCAATTTGAGTGAAATCAAAACAACACAATTATCGTAAAACCGTTTTGGGGCAACCGTCCTCAAACACCTACGGCGACGATACGGTTCCGGCTTTTCGAGATTATCAACACTAGGGATCGGAATTCCTGAACAAACTTCTTCCACCTCATGAGGCGTGGAACGCGCCGGAATCTCGGCATGTGGGCCGCCCGGGTGTTGCGCCGTCTACGTTGTCTCCTCTTGAATTGCCGACAGTTAGTTTAAATTTTTATGACTTTTCCCTCCTAGCGCCAATCGGGCATACCAACAAAACGACCAACATTTGTATGTGAACTGACAACCAAACTTTTCCTCTGTTTTGATGATATCTTTTCGCGGCAGCATCGTCGTACATGACAACATCACCATCGTCCAATCTGCAAAAATGTGTTTCAAATTGAAATTTTCTTCGGAAGTTATGCGATTGACCGGCCGGTGTGTAGGTGTGTGGGCTTATTGGATGGAATTTTTTCTGTTTCCTTAGAGTGTTGTTACTCATAAGAATGGAAAGTTTTCTGACAGGTTTCGATTCTGAGTTAAAAGTAGGAAGTGTTACATTTTTTATGGTTCAAATCGTTTTGGAAGGTTATTCCCCTAAATTCACCAAAAATTATTCAATATAAATCACCACCGGGAAAAATGGGCACCATACCGGAATGGTGCCAACTAGGTCACTACTCTGATATGTGCCAAAATGTTAAACCGTGCATTTGTGAAGAAAATTTCTGCACACAGACATGACAGCAGAATGGACAACAGAAAACAATATGTGAAGAATGAAAAAGTTGAAAGTCATTTGGACGTGTTGTTCCGGTAAATGTCGCATAAAATCGATTGAAGTGTTCGGTCGACAAAGAAAACTTTTCCATCGCTTGAACTAGTACAAATTTTGTGCAACAAACATTGTTATTACATTAAACAATGTAACACTTTTGAAAGAGATCTTAATTTGACCAGTTCCTTTATATTTTTAATTTCTATGAATTTTATGCAACATTTCAATTTAAAATTCTCTCAGATGTCATATATACAAGCAAACAAATATTATGAGCGTTGACCGACAGAAAAGGTTTCAGTTGGTTGTTAATTTAAAAAAATAACAACGCCAAAACTAGAGCCCTTTCGGAGCATCAGTGTGAGGTTTTTGCAAGATTCCTTTTGTCGGTTAAACTTCTTTGAATTTCGTCGACATTTGAGGCAAGATTGCTTAAATCATAGAAAAATCCATATTATCACACAATTTTGAGCAAAATTCCGTCACAGAATCTGTGTCACAGATCATAGAATTTTTAAAATTTTCAGAAAATTTAGTGATTTTCTAAATTTGGTACAGATTGCTCAAAATTCAAAAATTATAAAATTATAAAAAAAGACCAACTTGAATCTGAGAAATATGGAATGTGGAAAAAGCCTTGTTTTTTAAATTTTTGGCCTAGTCTAATTCACATTGAGAAATTTTTTTCGACTCAAAAAGAATATTTTCGTATTCTCACTAAAGTAATTCACATAATAAACACAAATTGAGGATTTTTTTTTGTTTTTTCTCTGATATAATGGATTTTCAATAATTGTTGCAAATTTGCAACATCATGCAACGGTAGCACCCTAGCTTAGTATATGGGTTCCATAGTGTGTTTACGAAACTTGCAGCGTTTAAACAGTGTGTTTGTTTCCTGGTGAAAGTGTTCTCGTTACAAATAATTGTTTATCATGTTAAGGTTGTATTTAGAGGAGGGTGGTGGGGGGAGGATGGGTTGATCTTAATTTGACCAGTTCCTTTATATTTTTAATTTCTATGAATTTTATGCAACATTTAAATTTAAAATTCTCTCAGATGTCATATATACAAGCAAAAAAATACTATGAGCGTTGACCGACAGAAAAGGTTTCAGTTGGTTGTTAATTTAAAAAAAATAACAACGCCAAAACTAGAGCCCTTTCAGAGCATCAGTGTGAGGTTTTTGCAAGATTCCTTCTGTCGGTTGAACTTCTTTGACTTTCGTCGACATTTGAGGCAAGATAACTTAAATCATAGAAAAATCCATATTATCACACAATTTTGAGCAAAATTTCGTCACGAAATCTGTGTCACATATCATAGAATTTTTTAAAATTTTCAGAAAATTTAGTGATTTTCTAAATTTTGTACAGATTGCCTAAATTTCAAAAATTATAAAATTTGTATGTCGCTTCCTAGTTTTCATTTCTGACTTTTATTCATGAAAATATTTTTTTTTTATACACATGGTTTTATTGAGGCATTTTACTTATGAAGTTTATATGTGCCGGGAATGTTTTTTCTAACATTTGGGTCAGTAAGAAGGGGGCCGTAATCGTCGCGGCGACGCAACTGTTAATTCAGATCTTACTATAGGAAAGGGAAGGGGATTATCTAGGGGTCACTTCCAAGAACAGTTCCCGTCAGGGTCCGGCTGTGGCTTTCTGTAGCTGTGATTTCGATAGCTACCTCAGGGTTTTTGTTTTCCTGGCCAGCCAGGATGAATAGCCTTTCTGGTATTCATGAAAATGTGAAATCAATGTAATTTAAATTGATTTTTTTATATTAAAACTGTAAAAAATAGTTTTAATTGGTCGGCCTTAGCGGTGAAAAGTGATGTCCTTTTTAGTAGGGACATCTAAAGATTTTGAATTTTTTTTATACAGTTGGATAGAAGGTTAGATGAAATGAAAGATGGTGAAAATGAGTGGGTAGAATTTATTTAGGAGCATTATCGTCACCTATCACATTTTTGTCCCTGATATGTGATGATAATGCTTCTAAATAAATTCTACCCGCTTATTTTCACCATCTTTCATTTCATCTAACCTTCTATCCATCGATATAAAAAAATTCATAATCTTTAGATGTCCCTACTTAACGGACATCACTTTTCACCGCTAAGGCCGACCAATTAAAACTACAAATATAAATTATGGTGGGTCATCTCTTCAAACTGTAAAAAGTTTCCAATTTGTTGATGTTTCACATGATTTCCCTATGAACTTCATAACAAGAGTGTCACAGAAAACCGTCACAGAATATTAGGTTCAAATCACAGAATTCAAGTTTTTTTTTTGTCAAAAACACAGAATTATGTACTAGCTGTGCTAGATTTGGACTACATGTATGAAATGTACCTTTTTTAAAATCTATCGATCTTCGTCTATAATCCTTTTTTATTTTCATGTTTCCCTTTCTATCATCTTTTTTCTTCTAAAAAAAAGTGCCAAGCTAAGCAAACGATTGTAAAAACAAAAAATACGAATTTGGCTCCTTAAAACCTAATCTTATGAGCCGTTTCGAATAAAACGGTTACAAAAAAAAACACAGATTTTTTTTTCGGCAACTTTCATTTAAGGTTCTTGGAGTCAAAGGGGTAAAAATGCTTAAAACAGGGTGTCCACTTGAATCAATTTTTGATTTCCCGCATTTTGTTCGCATGGTCTCACGAAATTCCCTAATTCATAAAACAAAAACTAACGAAATTCCGGATATTTATTCCGAAAATATATTTTTTAGTAGTAAATGATCTTCCAATGGTTTTTAGTTTTTTTTATCAATTAAACAACAAATCATTAGATTGATACGCAGGGTCATTTAAAAAAAAATTAAAACTATGTACATTTTTTCTACAAAATTGTTCATTACGGCTTCAAATTAAAATGGTTTAACATGATAATAGAAAACAATTTGTGTATTAAGGCCGGCGGAAAGATTACTGATAATTATTATGTAAATGCTATAGAGAATTATTTCTGAATTACAATAATAAAACATTATTCAACGAAGTTGAACACAAAAATTTCAGTGACTCAAAGTTACTTAATTTGTAGGATTTGGTTCAGTGGTTTCTGAGATATGGAATGCCGAATTCTGGTGTTTCTCGGTTTAGATTTCTTCGCGGTCCTTAATGTGTTAAGGTGGTTTCAGAGAGAAAAAAATTCCAAGTTTAATATACAAATGAAGGCTTTTATACCGTTTAAAAAAATAACTTGGTGTAGTTTTTTTTTAATATATGGTATAAATAAAATACCAATGCTTCCTTTAAGGAGTGTATTCGAAAAAAAATGCAATACTTTGTTTTGTCAATAAGTTCTGCATGTATGAATGAAAATTTTTGAAATTTTCAGTGAAGCTACCACCAGTGAAATGTTTACATGTTCAAATTTGTGACGTTCTGTCAAGTGGTTTTTGAGATATCGTCCAATACAGAAGGTTATTGAATAAAGTTTTTGAGCAGGATCACGAAAAATTCAGTAAAGTCCCAGTGGAAGACTCAAAAATAACTGGAAATCAACTATTCGACTAAAGTTTGTATGGTACATCGTTCAAGGAGTCCAAGAGTATCTAAAAGTTAGCTTATTAATTCTAGATTTCACTATTCATGAAGACATGATGATGAATTCTATGAAGGTCGAGAATATCTATTAGAAATTTTACCAAGCGTAAATGAAAAACTTCGATTGGGGTAGCGAGTGACAAAGAAATTTTTTTTATAGGTACTAACTAATTCATCTAGCTGACTAATAAACACGGCTGACTTCATTTCTGCAAGAAATAAAAAAAAAAATCAGAACACGGTCGTGCGCAAAATATTGGAACCGCTATTCGGGAGATATTTTGAAAAATTACGTGAAGGACAGAAAACGAACTCCAGGGTTCCAGCCAGAAACTTTTCGTTGACAAGTCTCGCCTGGATGTTTCGGAGATGAACAAAGAGAAAAAAGTGAAAAATTTGATGTCTAGCACTTGAGATGGTTGACGATTTATGAAAGTTGCAAACCAGTCAGTGCTACATAACTACTGACACAGTAAATGGCTAAATATACAAACAAAGTTGCCTCCAAATGTGACTTTTTTCCCTGAATAACACTTTCATAGATCTAAAAAAATTGATACTATGTTTTGGTTGGACCTGGAATGGTGCAACTACTCGAAATCAAAGGTTGAGTTATTAAAAGTCAAATATGTTATTTATGAATTCAATTCTGAGCTCGTTGTTCATGCGAGACGGTTGTATTCTTATATCGGTTACCGTATTAAAATATTTCGAATAGTGACGTTGGTTAAATAAACACTTCGCGAATTTCGGTCGTTCGCGATGACTCGACGCGAAAACACCTTTCGCATCGATTTTGCGAACATTCCCAAACCACCATCCTATGAAGAAATTCATGAGTTCATCGGGCAGCAGCTCGAGCTTACTCGTGAAAATGTCTCGATGATCCAACCAAGCAAGCGGCATGCTTGCGTGTACGTGAAGGTCACCAACCTCGAACTTGCTGAACGTATCGTTGCAGAACACGACAACAAGCATGAAGTTGTGATCGAAGGTAAAGCGTACAAGATACGCATACTTATGGAAGATGGAGGCGTAGATGTGAAAATCTTCGACTTAGCCGAAGAAACACCAAATGAAAAGATCCTGAACTCTTTGACCCCGTACGGGGAAATCCTCTCGATCCGCAAAATATTGTGGGATGAGAAATACCTCTTCGGAGGACTATCTACAGGTGTGAGACAAGCTAGGGTGATTGTTGAACAGAACATCCCATCAATCATCACAATCGACTCCCAACAAGTTGCCATAAGCTACAAGGGACAAAAGCAAACCTGTCCACACTGCAACGAATACGTGCATATTGGTATTCCTTGCATCCAAAATAAAAAACTGCTAGTTCAGAAAATGGCTGCAGACCAACACAAACTATCCTATGCGAAAGTCCTCGCAAACCAACGACCACCATCGACTGCAACTACCGATGCAACAAGAACCGTACAAACGACTGCCAAACCTCCACCATCACCAACACTCCACAAAAAATCAACGCTTGTGCAAATGAAACCTTCAACTCTAGAAGAATCCTCCAAAACCACTCAGATGCTGCCACCACCACTAACCAGACAAGCTATGTTAAAATTTGATCAAGGTCACCGAAAACTTGCTGATGGTAACGAAACCGATGAATCTGGCACCTCCACTGACAGTCGCCGTTCCAGCAGAGCGAAACCTCTCCCGAAAAAGAGCCGACAAGATGATAGGAGCATGGACATAGCATAATAATGGATACAGTAAGTTACAATATTTGTACAGTAAACATTAATGCGATATCCAACCAAAACAAACTTAATGCCCTTAACACCTTCATCCGAACCATGGAACTCGACATCGTTTTCCTTCAAGAAGTCGAAAGTTCAGATCTCTCAATACCCGGATTTAACATAGTTTCAAATGTAGATCACACAAAAAGAGGAACAGCAATTGCTCTTAAACAACATATACGTTTTACACACATCGAAAAGAGCCTAGATTCTAGAGTAACAGCGGTTCAAGTCAACAACACAACGTTCTGCAATGTGTACGCTCCATCTGGGAGCGCATTTCGAAGAGACAGAGAAAATCTCTTCAACACAACGCTTCCGTACTACCTCCGTCATCGAACAACACACACTATAATAGCAGGCGACTTTAACTGTGTAGTTCGCCACAGCGATGCATCCGGCTCGAATCACAGTCCAGCTCTTCAAACACTGGTTCACCAGCTTCAACTTGTTGATGCATGGTTGCAAGTCTCTCCCAGAGATGCTGGGCACACGTATATATCCTATAACTCTTCTGCTAGATTAGACCGGATATATACAAGCCCAAGTCTTCGTAGAAACATTCGCTCCGCTACAAATCACGTAGTTTGCTTCTCTGACCACAAAGCAGTTACTGCGAGAATCTGCTTACCTTCTCTCGGCCGTGCTCACGGGCGAGGTTACTGGAGTCTGCGTACACATTTACTGACAACCGAAATCATCGAAGAATTTGATCATCAATGGCAACTGTGGAAACGACAAAGACGTAACTTTTCGTCTTGGATCGAATGGTGGATGCAATTCGCAAAACCAAAAATCACTAAATTTTTTCGATGGAAATCTAGCCTAGCGTTCAACGTTTTTCATTTTGAACAACAACGATTATACACCAATCTCAAACAAGCTTATGATGGATATTATCAAAATCCATCGCTCATCTCCACCATAAACAAAGTTAAATCAGAAATGCTCTTACATCAACGTCGGTTCACGAAACTCTTCGTACATGCCAACGAAAGTTATGTCGCAGGTGAACCCATATCAACATTTCAACTCGGAGAGCGCAGAAGAAAAAAAACTATCATCACACGACTGCAAAACGAACAAGGCAATATTTCTGAAGAACCAGAGATCATTGAAAATATGTTACTAAACCACTTCCGAAACCTCTACTCACGTAGCGACGTAAATGCAACGACAAACGACACTTTTTTGTGCAACAGAGCGGTACCTGACGAAAGCGAATCGAACAGAGCATGTATGGACGAAATCACAACTTCCGAAATATTTACTGCAATCAAAACTAGCGCCCCACGGAAAGCTGCCGGACCGGATGGAATTCCACGCGAATTTTATCTACGTACCTTCGATATTATTCATCGTGAGATTAATCTCATACTCAATGAGATTATTACTGGAGAAATCCCGAACTCATTTGCTAACGGAATCATAGTGCTAGTGAAGAAGAAGGCCAGTGATGATACGGTGCGATCGTATAGACCAATCTCTCTTCTGAATAACGATTTCAAACTGTTTTCTCGTATCATGAAGTGTAGATTGGAAAAAGTTATGGTACAACACAACATACTGACTGAGAGTCAGAAGTGCTCACACCCAGGGAAAAACATCTACCAGGCAACTCTTTCTCTGAAGGATCGGATCGCATCGCTCATACATCATAAACAGAGAGGGAAGCTCATCTCTTTCGACCTGGACTCGGCGTTCGATCGAGTGTCTCACGAATACCTCCAGAACGTTATGCTCTCCCTAGGCTTTAACGTTGATCTAGTGAACCTGATATTCAGGATTTACTGGAACTCACATTCACGGATACTAGTTAACGGCCACATGTCAACACCCATCCCTATTGAGAGATCTGTCCGCCAAGGAGACCCTCTCTCAATGCACATGTTCGTCATCTATCTTCACCCTCTTCTCTGCCGAATCGAAAATGCTTGTGGTCAAGATCTTGTTGTAGCCTACGCCGATGATGTCAGTGTAGTGGTTACATCGGCTAACAAAATTTGTCTGATGTACGATTTGTTTACGCAATTTGGTTCGGTTTCTGGAGCGAAGTTGAATCACAACAAAACGGTCGCAATTGATGTAGGTACTAGTGGCAACCCGATCAATTTTTCGAGGCTTCAAACGAAAGAAACAATAAAAGTGTTAGGAATCTACTATGCTAATTCTATCCGAGTGATGATACGTAAGAACTGGGATGTTCTTGTGTCAAAGGTTTCTCAGCATGCATGGTTCAACTCAATGAGAGTTTTGAGTCTTCACCAGAAAACAGTTCTTCTCAACATGTTTATAAACTCCAAGGTATGGTATCTTGCCTCGATTCTTTCACCAAACTCGCAACACTTGGCAAAGCTAACATCTACTTGTGGGAACTTCCTTTGGAGAGGACACTGTGTACGTGTGCCCATCCAACAGCTAGCACGAAAAGTCGAACAAGGAGGACTTAACTTACATCTACCCGCACTAAAATCTAAATCGCTGCTAACAAGTAGACATTTGATAGAAATCGACGCTATGCCATACTATAGATCGCTGATTTCTAACGCTGGGCCAGCCCCATCTAGCCTACCTGACGTGAAAGCAATAAAACAGACTATTTCTACACTTCCATTACCACTCAGAGATAGACCCACAGCTAATGCAACATACCTACATTTCCTGGCTAACACCGACCAACCAAAAGTTGAAAGAAACAACTCGAGCATCAATTGGAAACAAGCGTGGAGGAATGTCTCATCCCGGAAGCTCTCCCCTGGACAGAAAGAAACTCTATATCTGTGGACTAACAAAAAAGCGTTATGCCGGCAACTTCTCTTCACTATCAATCGCGCTGATGATGAGACATGTATGCATTGCAGAACACCCATCGAGACCATTGAACACAAATATCGTGAATGTACTAATCTCAACGGAGCGTTTGAGCTACTTCAAAGGAAAATCTACGAAACCCTCGACAGACAGCGAACACTGAACTTCGAAGAACTAATTCATCCTACCTTGTTAAACATAAATAGACAAAAAAAAGTGAAAATTCTGAAATATCTTAGTAGCTATATAAATTTTATAAACGCAAGCAACAATAGTGTAGACATCAATGCTTTAGATTTCCACATGAGTTTAGACATATGAAAATGTAAATAAGTTTCAACAAAATAAAACCAAAATTTATAAAAAAAAAAAAAAAAAAAAAAAATTTTTGTGTCGAAAGAGGATAAGCTGACAAAAAAGTAATAAAATAAACCTTGATTTGAAAAAAAGGATGGTTCATAGAATGCATTAAAGAGGGCGCACGTGGCGTCCAAAAACTAAAGCCGATGAACTTCTTCATTGGACGCTATCTCAAAAACCACTTACGTCACAAGAATTTATACATATAATCATTGCATTACTAGGCAGCTTCACCGAAAATTATTCACAAATCAAAGTGTTGCATTTTTTTTCGAATACACTCCATAATCATTAGAATATTTTGGCTAAAATTCGTCAAATTTGGAATGATTTTACATAATTTACAAAATATCCAAAAGTAATATTGAAAATGCTACACAATCACCAAAACCTTACGGTTTAAGTAAAACTTCTTAGTTTTTAGTATCTTTCACTGTAGATCGTACAGGAGAAGTATCGCTTTATACTTTGATTATCGTTTTCAGATTTTCCTAATATATCTAGGCTTGCCATTTAATCAAATAAAGAATTTGAAATAAGCCGAATCTGGCCGGGATGCCCAGATATTTTTTTTTAATTCCAGGATTTTGCCCTGGTTTATTCAGATTATTTGTTTTTTTGTCTTTATTTAAGAGGTTTTCAGCCACAGGCTAGTTCACGTCTGAGATTATTTGTTAAATCAAATAAAAAACTCAATTTTTTCTAAGAAAACATTTAGATTTTGTGTTTAAGAACGACTTTTAAAAATATTTAAAATGTACCTAAATTTTTGTTTAATCTAAAGATGCGATTTTAACACTGCTACTGTGACTCAACTCTATGAAAACTATAAATTTCAAGTAACTTTTTTCTCTTGTATGTACACTGCCGGCCAAAATTTTGGGATCACCCGCTAAAAAACATGCAAATTTTGATCGTTCATATCTCAGCCGTCTTAGGACATATTGCAAATCTTCTGATCTCATTTGAAAGATAATGAGCAATAGCTATTTCGGAGATATTTTGCTCAGAAATAATGTTTTAGTTTTGCACCTAAAACTTAACCTAAAGTTAGAACATTTTCAAAAAATCGCACTCAATATTCAAAGCCGATCATCTCGAGATAGGGTGAACCAAATTTCAAAATTTGAGTTGCATTAGAATCCTTATTCTATACTTCTAAAAACAGAATCGAAATTTTTTTGCAAAAATATAAGAATGTACTTTTAATTAATAAAATAGACACTTGAGTTATCGTCCGAAAGTTTGGGATCACCCTTATCATTTTAAAATACAATTTTTGTATGAATTTATGAAAAAACAACAATTCCTAAGCTTCCAAAAGCCCTTCAGATCTTCAATACGATGTTAGATGAGAAAGATATGAATGATATAAATTTGCATGTTTTTAAAAGAATGATCCCAAACTGTTGGCCGATACACCATACTGAGGGGTGATCCCAAACTTTTGGACGATAACTCAAGTGTTTATTTTATTAATTAAAAGTACATTCTTAAATTTTTGCGAAAAAATTATCGATTGTGTTTTGAGAAGTATAGAATAAGGATTTCAATGCAACTCAAATTTTGAAATTTGGTCCACCCTATCCCGAGATGAACAACTTTGAATATTGAGTGTAATTTTTTGAAAATGTTCTAACTTTAGGTTAAGTTTTAGGTGCAAAACTAAAACATTATTTCTGAGCAAAATATCTCCGATATAGCTACTGTTCATTATCTTTCAAATGAGATCAGAAGATTTGCAATATGTCATAAGACGGCTGAGATATGAACGATCAAAATTTGCTTTTTTTTTAGCGGGTGATCCCAAACTTTTGGCCGGCAGTGTATCTATTAGAATAATGCCTAGATTTTGTTGAGATTTGCTCTTTTTTACAATTTTTCCAAAAATTGTCCTGAACTGCCTGACCGTGGTAAAAAGTATGATATGCTTAAGGTTAAACATCATCGTTGCTTTTTACAATTTTTTTAAAGAAATCTTGCTCAAATTCAACTTTCATCTAATTCGATAGCAAATAATCAATTTCAAATAGCTTGGCTGTTATCTTGTTGAAAAACATCGACTCAAAAACATAAAATAATCGCTTTTCTTTTTTCCATTGAAAACTTGGTCGAATATTCGATTGGCGAATAGTTGAAAAGGTCAATATTCGGTACATCTCTAATTTTGGGGTATATATTATTCAAAAATATCCACGCGTTTCCGAGATATCTGTATTTTAGTAGTGAAATCTTGCATAAAATGAAAATTTGACTGAAATTTAATATAAATTTAATTCAATAATAATGCTTTTTTACGACAAATAAAAAAAAAGTAGGGGAGATGGGTGCATAATGGCCACCTTAAGGAAAACGCTTATTTAACCATAGAGAACAGCTGTAATATGTGAATTACATCATTGTTTCGTGTTCAGACACTCAAATAGTCTATTGCCTAATTGGATGAAACTTGAAGAAGCAGATAAAAACGTTTAAAAATGCATTTTAAAAATTTTTGACGAATGCTAAAAACCAGTCACTGTAGAGGCATAATAAGAAACCCCCCGAGCAGGCCCGTGCGAAGGACTCGATCATGGGGGGGGTTTTCAAGATTCAAAATTCAAAATCAAGATTTTCAAGGTTTTGAATCATTGCTCTTTCCGGCAAGTCATCAATAAATTATTTTAAATGATGTTCCCTATTTTGAGCTAGATATTTGTTTAAAAATAAATGTGAAGAAATCAAGTTTACAAATATAACATCAATATTTCAGAAAACACAGAATTTAAAAAGATTTAAAGAGAAACTAAATCAGAATTCTAAGATAAATTTCAGACCAGATAAAAGAATAATAATGTTTTGAAATTGTTCAGCAAATCGATAATAATTGTTGTTTATTAATCGTAGAAATTCACATTCCTTTTTTTTGCATTTTCAATTGAAGACTTGATTGAAAAATTCCGCTGTAATATTTTAAATTTGAAGAAATATTTAATCACTATATTAACTGTGAAATCTTGATTCGGAACAAAATCCATTTTGAACTTGAGAAAAGTTATTCGAAACACATGCCTATTTGATGAATAAATTAATTTTGATAAGAAGAAGATTACCAAATAAACTACTTCAAGCAAGTGTACCAGTGATCAAATTTAGAGATAACATCATTTTTTGTTTCGTATACCTAGTTATCAACCTAAAAGACTGAAATAGTTCATTCCTGAAGTTCACAATTATTACTTCATATATTTATGAAACATCATGTCCAGCTTATCATTGAAAGCTTCTATTGCAACAGTATAGTTTAGGAAATGGGTGATTTCTTGAATGATCAATAAAAAACTTTTTAAAATAAAAACAAAAAAAAAAATTGAAGTTTTGTCGTAAATATTGAAACTTTTACTTATTTAATAAATGTTGTGCATGCTTTCAAATTAATAATTCGAATAAATTCGATTCTTTTCATAAATTCAAAATTCATTAACGATTAAAAAAAGATTATTCAAAGTAATAAAAATAAGTAAAACCTTTATGAATTTCCAAGCGCAAGTTTTATAGTGTGAAATTTCAAGCTCTGAATATTTTGTAGCCGTCAATTGAAATACTGAGTCCTAGAAAGGACAAAAGGTAGAAACTATGTTTTTTTTTTAATTAAGCTTTTTATTATTAAGCTTCTTTTGTTCTCAGAACACAAAAATTCTGTATTGAAAAACAATGAGAAATATAGTAAAACTATTTCAAAATAAACTAAAAATGTTTGACTATAAAAATCGGTAAATTCATGTAAAAATTTGAAATCATAAAAACTTTAAAATTCGGTTACTTTATTTGAATATCAAAACAAAATTAGACATTTTAAAAAATACGATTCTAGTGTTGATGATATGGAGTTAATAAGTTTAAAAATGAATCAGTTTTAAGTGAAATTATTGATAACTGATGCTCTAACAAATCTTCATGAAATTGATAAAAACTGATTCCTTATTTGTTTATTATATCTACTTTAATTTATTTAGGAATAATAATAATGATGATGATGATGCATGATTTAAACAAGTTATACTCAACAGTTTTTATAAACTTGAAACAAATCATTACAAGGAAATCCGGCTCCAGTGAAGAAATTTAAAATAGAAAAGATGTTATTTAATTTTACAAATTTGTTGAAACGTGCATTTGTTTTCGCTTTAAAATATCTGAAATTAAATTTAATTTAATTGAAGTAAAGTTATCAAGTAGAAGACTGCTATAACTTTATTCGCCGAAACCAAAATTAGTTGCGATCTAGGGGAACGTGGATAATTGATTTGAAGCCTTTTTTAAATTTTTTGTAATGTTTTTAAATTTTGTCAACAAAAATCAAGATAAAAATTGATTTTTACCTATTTTCAAAAGTGATTTAAAAATAAAGCTCTAAGAAGAAAACCCAATATTTGGATTTAGGGCATCATAATTATTCAAAATCATCTCTTAAATTCTTTGCACCAGGGAAAAATGTGAAAATTGAGGCCTTGAGTAATTTGTTCAAATACTTTTTGGATATGGAGTTTAGGATTCAAATGAATTGGAAACACATAAAACAATTGATGCTGAAATTGATTTCTTGAGAAATATGACATTTACCCTTTTTTACAATCAAAATATTTAATTAGAAAGTCATCGATCCTAAGATTTTGTATTTATTTAGCTAAATCTGTTGATTATCAACACCTTTCACATGGCTACCAACTTGTGATGTGTGAAATTGGTATTCTATGAATGAATTTTTAAGTGCAAATGGTTGGTTTAAAGTTTTGAACTTGTTTAATTACACTTCTTAGTAAAAATCCATTTTAAACACAAGTTAGGGGTTTTACGTGTCAAGAGTTGAGTTTCAATACAAAATGTATCAACTGAATTACAAATCGATATCTATAACTGATTGGTTTAAATTCGTGAACGCCATAAAGAGCCGTAAAATGAAATGTCTTAGGCCTAGAGAGTGACTTAAGACGAAATTCCGCCGGAGGCGAGCCGAATTTCTGACATGTTTGTCAACACCTGTTTTTAAACACCTTTTAAGATCAAGTGATTTCCCGGTAAATTAATTTCTTGTCCTAAAAATTGTACTCGGAAAAAATCTCCATGGGGGGGGTTAAACCCCTAAAACCCCCCCCGTTCGCACGGCCTTGCCCCCGAGGCAGTATGAGCACCATTAATGAAGGCATAATGAGCGTTTTCTGCCGGGAATTCTAGCAGCGAATTCGACTCGATGAAGTCAACTGAGTAATAGAGCTACAGCTTAACTTGTATCGTCTGTCGATTTGGCCTATTGGTTAGATGTCGGAGAGATAATCAGTAGGCTCGAGTTCGATTCCTGGTCGAGGTGATTTTTTTTTTCATTTATCATTCATGATCATGATTGCACTGAACGGTGAGGCGTAGATTCATCAAACAAAGCAATAACAAAATAATCTAGGTATGTTTGTAGAATTCAAAGAATTAACACATGCTCATACATTATGTTTCTGGTGTTTTGTTTGACGGATGATGCTCTCCTATTTTTTTTTTAAATTCGACATCTTGCAGCACAGACATAAAAGAATAGAATAAGATGAAAATATCCATCGCTCACAATTGGTTTTGCCGTTTAAAAACTATGAAGCAGCAAAACGTTGAAAAGTAAGCAAAAATCATTTTTCGTGAGAACAGCTTGAATCTATTCTATAGTCTTCTAAAATTCTTAAATCTCAGAAATAAAAATTCGAAAATGTGACAATTCAGCTCCAAAAATAGCATACAGAATTTTGATCAAGTTTCTAAGGCTTCCAAAAACCTCAAACAAAAAGCTTAGAACCCATTAACATTATTTCTTTTCTTTACTTAATTTTACTGCTCAACTTTATATCTTATCTTAAGGATTGCACAAGCTTCAAAGGGATAATTATGGATAAAAGTACTTTCGCATAATTATAAGCAGCTGTTACACTTTCATCGGAATTCTACCCCCAATTTCCGGTGACATAATGTGTTCCCACCAAACATTCTTGCGAGCCAAGTTTTCCGACGACAAAGAGGAAAAACACCTCTATTCATTACCGAAAAACTAACAGTGAATAACAACAACACAAGCTTCCGATGCCGCCAGTAACTAATGGGAAGCACGTAGAGAGCACGGGGTTCTTTTCGCATAGTTTGGCACAGTTTCTTCACCTTGCTGGAAAATTCGAAAGACAGAAAACGCGCTCCATGGATGGTGATGAGGCTTTTTTCTTGGGCTTACTTTTCGTACCATTCCGTAGCCGTTGCATTAAGACCGGCAATTCTTTCACGGACTTGCATTGTGTGGTGGGTCCTTTCCACAGGGTGGCCAGCGAGTTTCCATTTTCGAATTCCCGGTTTTTTCCCGGTTTTCCCGAATGAAATTTTATGGTTTCCCTCGTTTCAAAATGCGTGAATAAATATGTCCGTTTGACAAAAACTGAAGATATGTTTATGCAAGTTGAATGTAAAAGTGTGAGAGGACTTAATTCTTTTTAGTTCAATCATGAAACTCAAAAGTTATTCGAATTATGGTGATCGTAATACAGTAAGAAAAAAAAATCTAGTTATCCGAACCTTAACCGAAAATTGTTACTTTCTTTTCAGTATTTTATACCATCTTCGTTTTTTATAAGAAAAACTGCTATATTTTTATTATTCGCATGGATAAATCATAGTTTTGATATGATGCCAAATAATACTTTTTAAATTTTAAGTAGAAATTATAAATTTTTCTATTGAAATCTACTTACTGACATTCTGATATTTATTCTTCTAAAGCTCTTAAAACAGATTCAGATGAAACTTATTCATAATAAGCAATCTG
>NW_026598854.1:0-24303 GCF_029784155.1 Uranotaenia lowii
ACAAATTTACCTCATGTGTCGCTCTAGTGACACGAACTTATTTCGAATTAAACACCATTTTGCAGGGGTGCAATGAAGCGTGCTATCGATCGCGTCGGTAGCTAGTTTTCATTCGTTATGTTGCAACTGCAAGTCTGCAACCCATTCATCCGGTGTGATCTCACTGGTTACCCATTTGTAGAAATTATTTATGCCTTGACACAACAATGAGTGCGCGGTTCCAGTGAACTTTTTCGCCGACCGAAGGAATCGCGTTGACAAATACTTTTCGATTCGACGCGATAAGATTGGAACAATCGACAGCTTTGAAAACGGTGAAAAGAGCAAGCCGAAGGTATTCGGAGGCAAAAAAGTACTCCTGCTTGGAATATAAGAAGGGAAATTCCTCCTTGCTCCGAGAGACAGACGACAGACAGCTCGTGCAATGTTGATTGACGGTAATTTGTCACAGAAGGACTACTGGAGGTGCAGTTCAAAATGTCGTAAGCTTGAAAAATCTTTTTTGTTCGGTTTGGCTTTAAGTTTAACCAGCAAAACAAATGGAAAACCTTCAAAAAGGAGTACTGAAGATTTTCTGGAGTCCAATTTTCGCTTTGCAACTTCGATTGGTTCAGTTTCGGGAATGCGAACGAAATTTGGTGCCGCAGTTGAAATATTTCGAATGTCTCCGCAGAGAGGATTTGTGGCAGTGATTCGGCAGCAAACTGGCTTTAAATTAAAAACGAATTAATTTACAAATTGTGGTCCGTCCTCTCGCTGAGTGCAATTGGTCCGTGGAAAGCCCTTTTCTGGAGGCGGCCCAACCCGGGTTTGAACTCCATACATGGCTTACCGCGTTGTAGAAGAGATGTACGAAATAAATTCAATTAAACGGGTGCGGGGTGAAATTCATGGGGTTCGCTGATCGCAATGCGCAACTTATGTTTGAGCTACGAGCTGGCGAGTTGAAAATGAGCTTTTCACCATGCCGAAATGAGCAGTTAATGGTGGATCCGGGAGATACTTCCAACGTTTGCCCCCGTACTCGAGATGTGTCTGTCAAGAAAACCTCGCGGACAACGCATTGTAATGGCTTTCCTTCTGGCGTTGCTGCTGGACGTCCGCGTCTTCGTTATTGTGCCCATCGAAGATTACGATCGTAACTCAAAGTCGCGATCCATTTCGTTCCAGTCACATATTTTTGCCCAGTAACCTAATAAGCTTAAACGAAAGCGAGCCTCGTAAAGAATGACAAATATCCTCGGACACCTCCATAGCTACAAGGATTACCCAATCATTGGATTTCCAACTCTTCGCGTTGACCCGAATCGAATTCAAGGAAGAAAAACAGCATCCTTCTCAGCGGGAGAGCTCCCCTGGAATCTTCATGAAAAAAGCCTCCATCCATTGTTGTGATATGCTTTAATTGCATTTCAAAAACGGCTCTGGAACCTGCCCGAATATCTGAAGCCTAGAGGAGGCCCAACCATACGTATGTAACTACCCCGGTGATGATCTGGAAACGGGGCTTAATGTCCATATTTTCGTTTTTCTGTTATTGTTTTCCGAACGTTCGTTTTCACGACACTGAGCTGAGAGGACTGGCGGCGCAATTATCATTACCAGCGCGTTTTCGGTTGATTGTCGAAATAATGGATGGTTAAAATTGATTTTCCTTGCGCGAACCGAAGCAATTTGTCCCGATACCTACTCTTCTAGCCGGGAACCACAGATTATCAGACACAATACTTACAAGTTCCGAGAGCTCCAAGAGAAAAATCTTGTGATGCAAAACGTTTGTCTGTGAAGCATCAACTCCCAGACAAAAACGCGAAGTGACCGGTTTTAAATCGATATCAATGGAAGATTTGGCGCGCTACCTGTTTTATTTTCAATTTTATTTTTCGCGAAAACGCAACGGATGATGGGCGGTAAAATGACAATGCCGGGTTATCGTGACTGCGGTGATAAGCATTTAAGTTTTATGGGCTGCTTATTACTGGCTGTCATTGACTTTACGTCGTGACATACATTCGGCGGCGATGTTGATGCGCCACCTTATCGATATGGCATCGAAAACATAATCGTTTCGAAGGACTTGAAGAAAGGGTGAACCTTATCAGATATCACTCATGTTAAGCAACTTGAACTGTCACATCTTTGAGCTGATAAATAGTCAATTGGTACAATCAATTGGAATTGATGATCAGGTCGTATTGATATTATAATCCTTTTAAGCTCCAAACCGCTATGGGAAAAGTGATTGCCAAAAATCGAAAAATTTACTTGCTTTGGATGACGTGTCTTGTATACCATTTGATAGCCAGAGAATTCAAACCTAGATTCCCAAAATTTCAGCCGTCTGTGATGAAAACTCTTTGCGCCACAGACATCAGACTTGGCAATATTGTGAAAATTGTAGAAAAAATGCATTTTAAACAAATGCAATTTTCTCAGCGAATAATGGTCCAATTTTTGAATGTAATACACCGTTGGAAAGGTATTTGTCTGAACTTAAAAATAAGTTTGATTGAAAGGTTACACGGTTAATTTAAATTAGCAAAAATAGGTAATTATTGAAAAAAAAATGTATTTTAGGCCTAAGTTGGTCAATATCTAACGAGCAGGGCCGAGCAGTCTCAAGAGACCACCATCACAGTTTAGTTTGGAATCTATACTATCTGCGGAACGAGAGTCCAGCTGCGGATAGCTGCGGATGAGCATTTTGCACAAAGTGTCGCACCCATCATACTAGGAAAAGGTCACGAGTTGATAATCTACATGACGTCTTTATTCGAGCTATGAAATCCTTTTATAAATTCAATAAATCTGGTGTGCAGAATGCAAAGAATGTATCATTTTAATATCCAGAAGTCGTAAAATCACTTTTAGTATTCCAAGATATCGACAGCTCTGAAAATTTAAACACTGAAAGCAATGCACTAGATGAATTAATGGATGATGTTGAACAACTGGATGATGATTTTGATCTTGATGAAGATGTAGAAAATGAATAGAATTGGTAGGGGGGGGTCAGATCTAGGCTTGGGGGGGGGGGGGGGGCGAATACTATCTGACCAACCAGATAGTATTCGACATCCCGAGCAACTTTGCCGAAGGCAGTAACCCTCTAAAACTTCAATTGGCGGAGATATATTTATGCCCACCAGTTTACATAGAGATGCCCCATAGTGCGGGGGGCGGGGGGGGTTCAGGGTAAGTTTGTGTGGGGCAAGAAGAAGAGGTTTCGTAGACAAATAATTCTTCATCAAAATACCTGATTGGTAAAACAATACTTGTATACAACATATTTTTTAAAAAGGTTGATGGGGAGGGGGTCAGATCTGGGCTTGAGGGGGAGGGTATTCGACATTTTGAGCAACTTTTCCGAAGACAGTAACCCTCTAGGACTTCAATTGGCGGAGATAACGCATGCATTTCGTTAAGAAAATCATTGAGAGAATTTTAAAGTCTTTCTTCTAACTTAGTCAATAAAAATTATCACCCATGTGACTACCAAAGAGAGATTATGCTAATGTTTTAGAAAAGCTGACAGTCAACCGTCAAAACGTGGATCATTTTAAGGAATTGTCAAAAGTTTTTTGAAACTGCCCTTTTATGAGTTAAAAATTAACTTTAGGGTGTCACACAATTTTGATACAACTCTGCTTACTCCGGATGACATTTCAGTTAAACTTAAAAATCTGTGTATCGTGAGCTCCAGGTTTCATAATTTAGATGAAAATGAGAAGCATTTCTCCGAAAAAGTGCAAAAATGTTGTGTACAAATGATGTTTCTCCACAACATTTCGGTGAGTCAGATGCGATGCGATATGAAAGTATGGGGTGGAAAGCAGCTTCGTATGTATGTATTGGTCCCCCATCGGTAGCAAGGTCCAGCCTATGTCTGTGTGGCTTGGCCTTCGAATTAACTTCTAGGGCTTCCACGGCCGATGGTTCGTCGAGGGAAGGCATCCAACCCTCAAAAACCTACAATGGTTGGCAATCCACTTCGCTTGCAATAATTTCCTTAGGTTATCCCCAGATGCATTCCCTCTAATAAATATATAGTTACAATCAAATAATATAATGTACATATATAAAATGTAATAAGTATAAAATATAATCAATACGAAATAAACGCAATATAGTATGACAACATACAGCTTAATTGAAGTTGCAGAAGAGATGCAATCAATAATATGGGAAATAAAGTAAGAATAGAATTTTTATATACAAAGATGACAGTAATGTATTCACACACAGATAATCGGTCACACAACAACGGAACAGATTCAGTTTGCTTTGCCCAAAAAAATAAATGTAAAAAGTGTTCTATTTATTCAATCACTTGCTCACTTATGGGAAATTCAGTTTGTGAACATATGAAGTACATACTCAAAGTCAATCTATGAAATTTAAATGTGATTATTTTATTTTATGGGAGGAAGAGAACAACTAAATTAAGACCAACTAAACGTATAAATATTTGAATTGAAACAAAAATAAGCTCTTCAAATATTATCATGGCTGAAAAATATGTTAAAAAACATCTAAAATAAAATGATTTTTTTAAAGATGAAACACCGTTTTTATTTTCATGCATCTGTTGTAGTGGCTGAGTGGCTGAGCTGCACTTCAGTCAGTTTTCAATTATGCAATCGAACATCATACAATTTGATTCAATTGAATGAAAATCTAGAATCAATACGAATAAAAGAAATTATTTTTTACAGAAATAACTGATCTTCGTTTGCATAATGGCAGTTAAGGCCACTAGCGGAAGCAAAGCGTTGAGGGAAATGTATCGTTTCAACTTTTGCTCTGACCGTCTGACTTATCGTTATAGCAAGTTCACTGGTGTTGGGAAAAAGTGGTAGAAATTTTGACATTTTGAAAATTTTACCATGCAAAAATGTTTTCAAGATCTTTGGGCGTTGTATTTTTTACAACACTGTTTCTATTTCAGCCGCATGTGATAGAAATATTGTTATTTTTGCATCACAGCATGCGAAACTACAACACTTGTTGTTAAAAAACTTGAAGGCCACAGATCTTGAAAATGTTTCTGCATGGCAAAATTTTCAAAATGTGCCGTATGTGTCAAAATTTCTACCATTTTTTCCCAACACCAGTGAACTTGCTCTTACTTTTCGTAGCTTTTGTAGCCACTGGGTGGAGAGAATGTGATAAAATCTATAGCAGAAATAATAATAATTATAGCAACATTAAAAGGAACGCTCTCACCGATATTTCACTCTCTCTATTGGTTGACATCCATCGTTAGCATTTAGCAGCACTCTGCAGAAAATCCCGCATCCCATTCTACACGCCCACAACAAGGGTGAACGTTTTTTCTCCCCGAACTCCCGAACTTGAGCAAACACAGCATAGTAGGTCGTGCGTTAATTTTACTCTGCATCGAAACACCAACACAATTATACGCCACCGACACGAAAATCAAACCCGCCGTAGTGGCAGCCATTTTTATATATCTCGCAAACACTTAATTTGAAATCTGATAACCACTTTTAGCACAGAACACACGTAAATTTCTTTTTCTGTACTAGAACATTCGCACATTAGAGAAGCAAATTTTCAAATTTCGCCCAACTTTCGATAGAAAAACGCGAATAGCTTTGTGCGCACTGATTGATGCAAATATATGTACGTCCGCTCGCGACGAACACCCGACGTTGAATGTATGGGGTGGAAAGCAGCTTTGATGACAAAAAAAACTTGGCTAAAAATAGGGTCCGGTGGACAAAACTTTGGACCGGAAAGCCATGCGTGTTTACGCGATTAAAAAGACAACCTCAATTCAGGATGTGGCCATAAAGTGGGATCTCCTCTCAGCGCCGTTCATTGTGCCGAGTTTAAATTGAGTCTCAAGACATATAAGAAGCGAAAGAAGCCGGGGCGGAGTAAAAAAACAAGCTGCTTCTGTCAAACTTATCAAATCATAGAACAATTTTGCTGGTCGAAATTCAAGAGAATCTATTAAAATTTACAAATTGATAAAAAAAATTTAAAGGTATTTTTTTAAAGAAATGAATTTAAAAAAAAGTAAAAAACAAAAAGTAAAAGTAAAAGCAAAAAACAATGAAATATGAAGCATAAAGTGTCTTTGCTTCGTTTAAAATCAGATCATTTTAGAAAAATATGCCTTTATACCTGCCTTAATTTTACAATATTGTACAGTATTTGTAAAATTGTTAAAAAGATGCTCATCATAATATTTCTAAATTTTCTCGTTTATTAATGATAAATTATAAAAGTGTTCAGCACCAGAGCGTTGTCATGTCGATCAATTTAGATTTAATTTTATTTGTATTGTAATTATGAGTAGATTTTAGATTTAAAGAATCTTCTAGGATGCAAGACTTTTCCAGCAATCTGTTAGAAAATTTCAATACAGGGAAATATTTACTGAGCTATCGAAATGTTCCAATTACTTACATTGAAAATAAATCAAAATAATTTCAAATAAAATATGAAAATTATCCATTATTTTCAGTGAAATTAAGAATACTGAACAATTTTAGAAAGTTTTGAAGCTCTGAGAACTTATCCAACGGAAACACAGCTCGTTAACGCCAAAAGTCAGCAAATCCTGTGTCAATAATGTGCAAATATCTGCATGCTAGGATTGGATTAGATTCTTATCTATAGAGTACACAAGCGAGTTATTGCTTAACAAGATCATTCAAAGTGGTTAAAGACATCTTCCACTTTAACACAACTCGATCAATTTTAAATTCTAATTTTTAAATGATTTTAAACCAAATTGATACACACTCATGATTTTTTTGATGACTAGTTTAACCACTGATGAATTGATTCCTGGGCTCTCTTTTCATCAACCATCATCTCAAGAGTTAGTGTTTATACCGTTGATAGTAATGGCGCTAATGGATAGAAAATGCTCACACAGAAGCTTATGGCGGGAATGTTGATCTAGATGTCGGTCAAAACTCCGAATAATAAAATTTCCTCCATTTGCTGCATCACAGGTTTCACTGGGAAAAGAAAGGATTTGCATTCAAAATTAATGTAAAAATGACACAAATCAAACATTTTCAATGATTTTGATCAAAAATGGGAACGAATAGGATGGTTTGATATAAAGCAATCATCAGAGGGTCCCTCGTGAAAACTTAAGTAAAATAGCGGGACTGCAATAAACGGAGAAGTGTAGTGAATGAGGAAAGAATATTAAATAAATATTTCGTTGATTGATCGAATCCTGAACTATTTTATGGTAAATATCCATCGATTTGTATCAGTGTTCCGAACGAAGATTTGAGTTACTCTGTTGGAAGTTTTGGTAAAGAGCTTTTACTTGAAAACATGAGAAATGTTTGAGTGAAAGAGACAGACGTTCTTGAGCTTATGAAAAGCGGTGCTTCACCGGTCACGTCATTCTAGTTGCGACGCTTGCCTTAGACTTTTGGGTTTTTATTTTACGCGAGATTCATAATACGAGTTGGGAAAAAAGCGCAGAACTCGACAATTTGCTATACACGACACGACGAAATGTATTATCAAGTGAGCTCCTGGAAGAACTCCAGCCAAATTTTGGTTTTTTGAAAGTACCGCCCCAAATCAAAATTTTTGGGTAATTCTTAAGAGCACGCTCGAGAAAATAGTAAAAGTCTTAAAAATACCTAAGATGGCCCCAGTTGTGCATAAAATTTGTAATCTATGTTCTTGTTATTTGCACAGCAAAAAAAGTATTGCGATATTACATCAAATACCTGCACATAACTTGAGTCTCAAATGGTAACTAATTTTGTACCGCTGATCCATATGGGCAAAATTTGCTAAAACATGAAAAAATAATGAAATTATTTTTCAAGCTGTGGGTTTGCTTATATTTTTTATTAATTTTGGTAGTACTTACTGGCCAAACAAATGTAGCTGAAGTCCGCAATCCGTTTCTCAATGGATCGATTTAAGCGCCTTCTGCGTAGTTTTCCACTAGAGAGATAAAATCTGCCATCTATCATTTTATTATAAAACCTTTTGATTTTTAACAGATGGCGGTGCTAAAGCAAAATCAGGTTAGGGTGACATGAAATCATTTAAATTTTTGATAAATTAAACTGTAAATTAAATGCTAGTATAATCAACAAATAGATGGCCTGAAAATTTTATTCCACAACTGTTGAATAAAAAGAACTTTGAATTACTTCAATGGGATGAAGAAGATTAGTTTTTTTTTATTCAATAGCGTCAACGGTTCTTAGAACTTATAGAACAAGCATTCCAGATTTCTCGGTTTATCCGGGCGTATCCAGATATTCAAGGAAAATATCGAGGCGAGTCCGAATCCACCCGATGCCCGGTTCATTTTAAAAAAGTACGGATGTATTCACAAAATTTGCTAAATTTACCAAAAAAAATCAATTGAGTAAAGATAAGTTTGAATTTGGATCCAAAAACGATTTTTTATAATTATTTTCTTCAAAATTAATAAAAAAAATTTTTTAGAATAACTAAACACAATTCGATATGCTTCGACGATAAAATAAAGGTTCACAAGAATTTTTCCTATTTTTATTATCATGTTTAAATATTGGATTCCTTTGCTCAGATTTGTCCGAAAATGGGTCGATTTTTGAGATTGAAGGCACGGTTTTCTCCCAGTTTAAAAAAATGACTAGGGCCGAAAACATGCTGGAAAAATGCAGGAATGCATAGTATAGAATTCCATCGTTTTTGGCTTCGCTTACACCCAATCCACTCAGACGAGCACGCACATAGAATCGCTCGATCATATAGTTATTTTTAATTTGCTGAGAAAAAAACGAACTTCACCATAAATTAAAACTTTATAAAATCTGCCAGCCTATCTTTTCATGTTTACTCCATGCTTATCCTTTGCGTTCATTCTTGTATATTATGAAAATATAACAAATCTTGCGGTAACTATGGTAACTGTGGAAACGCACTATGAGAGATTGTCATACAAGCAAGCGGGCAAAAATATATTCAAAATGTTTTCAACAATAAAACTGTCGTTTTTTGTTTTGTTTGTAAGTTAACATTTCAAAATATCAATTTGAATGTGTCTTATATGTTTATTAAAAAGGGTATTTGTGCAGAACTCAGGCCCCGATCCTTTCGGTTGCTGCCTTTTATTTCATAAACACTCCTAGTCAGATATGGTAGGTAACCCATTAAGGTGCCAAGTTTCAAAGTCAAAGACGGATGACCTGAAAAACTGATCAGCTCGTTTTATAATTACTTTTTATAGAGTCTAGGTCCAAAAACTGACAACGGTGAAATTCTCAAAAAGCTCAAAATCTTCAGATCGTAACTGAACTCTTCAGAACTTGTTAGAATATCCACGCAAAACTTGAAAAAAATCAGTCGGACTTAAATGATCTCGTCTGAAAACTTTCTGATTTCCTCATTTTCTCACGCTTTAGCTTCTTATTTGTGACTCTGAAGCTACTTTATAGAGATTAACGTTTACTACAATATATTATTCGCAGAAGATCTTTGTTATCGATGATCAAAATTTACTTTTTAGTTCTTTTTTTTAACATTGTGAAGTTTTTCTTCATTTTTCAATATCTTAAGAATAGGAGAGCTCTGAAATTTGAGCTTTTCCTTAACAAAGTATCTGCTTTCATGAAATATTTAGATGATTTTTTTTCGATTTATGTCCACGTGATCTCACATAGTGCAACACAGTGTCATGTTTTGTTGATATTTCTGTGTTTTCTATGTTACTTAGATCATGAGGTTTGACAGCTCTGAGCACTAGTAGCGACTCCACTCGGAAAATTAGCTTTTTCCATCGATCCATTATTGAAATGACTTCAAATTTGAACGTCAACAGAGGAACACATTGACTACTTGATGCGATATCACATTGAAGGTTGTGATATTACACTTCACGACGTATTTGCGTTGTATACATCTTTGAGATGTATTGTCACAACAGAAATCTGTAATCTCCAGAAATTACATCATCCAGCGTTACATTTTTTTTGCTGTTTGGGTGCTAAATGAAAAGCCGCTTTACAAATTATCATTTTTTTAAAGGGATTTTAACTCCACGGGAGGCATTTGCTCCTAAAAATAACACAAATTATCACCAAATTTTGCACAAGTACAAACTTATTTTGATGAAGATATTAAAAGGTTCAATCTAAGCAATCATAAGTTATAATTCACAAAAGAATGTGATGCATTTTTTCAAGTACAGATCTTAGAACCTTTAATACAATGTTTTTTAATAATTTTAATAATTTAAATAAGAGTTTTTTTTCTACAATCGATATCAAACCCTTCTCCTACACTATAATTCTACACTATGATTCAGATCAGCTAACTTCTTCACCAATTCCGAGTCAAAGGCTGCTCAGAAGATCCCCTCATTAAATGCGAGATTAAAGGCGTTTATCAATCAGTCGTTATTGGCTGATTATTAGGCAAACACGGCGATTGACCAACCAATATTGAACTTCATAAAGAAAGCACTTACGACTTCATAAAGCAAAAAAAAACCGGCTGCTCCCTCCCGTTCAAAAGACGATCAAATGCAGCTTTTGCAATGAAGCAATTCTCACAGCAAACGAGTTCGTCGTCTGCAGCGGCCGGGAGACTTCAACGACCAGACTTTTTTTTTTTATTTGCTGCTAAATTGGTTGCAGCAAATCTAAATATCTACCTGGCCAACAGAAGATGCCACCCGGTGACACAGAAAGGAATTGAAGCAACGATTCACACCAATTCTATGTGTGTGTATAGTTAATTTGACTGCAAAAACTCGTTTGAATTCGATATCGTCCTGGAACTCAGTTTTCAGAAGGGGTTAGGTTTCACATAGATGATTATATTGAAAACTTTTGGGTTTTATTAAAACCGTCAAGTTACTTTGTCCAATCCTCAAGCATTTTTCTAGATAGGATATTTTTTTTCTTTAGATTTTTTCGAGAATGCACTAAATTGGAAAGCAACTTGTTACCAAAGGTTGAAAAACACGCTGCGGGGACATTATTTGGCGAGAAAATAATCACAAAAATTATGCTCCCCTCATTGGTTTTTCAGGAGCTCAATCTCGCAAACCCCCGCTGGAGCCTGTGCTAAGGTTGTAAAATTTACCTTTATGTGTGATAATCAAGTAGCAATAAATATTCGACTTATTGATTCCATCCAGTATTGCGGTTGTTGGACCGAAAACATGAACGTGGCGGCGGCTTTCCCGAATATCGCGGAGAGCAGATCGCGTGAATTGGACAACGCTCGAATCGATTGACCGCACACAATCAACGGCCAGAGGGGGCTCGTAGGATTGACACCATGTTAAAGTTTATTGATTTGTTTCGATTAAACGTATCGATTACGGCGGCCGGTTTCCCCTGCTGCTGAATTCACCTGATCTCCGCCGGTTAATCCCTTACAAAATTGGCCTCTGAACTGACTTGACTTTTTTCTGATCAACCGTTCTCTCTAAGTAAAGTGTTGTTGATGGTTTATCGCGATAACTTTACGAGATAAAAAAAAGAAAGAAAAAAGCATCCGAGGTTCTGAGTGATGATCTAACGCATTGAACTCAACCATTGATCAATCGAAAGGGGCAGATGATAATCGATTTTGTATGCAAAATTCTTCACCACCTCATCGGCTGCACTCCCGGTAGTTAGTGATCGATCCTCCTTTGGAAACGGGGTTACCTACTGGAAGCTAGCTAGCTGGAATCACTGCAGCAGCAATGCGGATGTTGATGTGGACTTGTCGCTCCATCAAGACGATTTACTCTATTAGTCATCACCGGGATGAAAAACGACGCAGGTGATAGACGCATCTAATATCATCCATTCACCGGGTTGATTCTTGTTTATCGTTTTCTGATGGATGTGCATTTTTTTCTCCTTTCTGATGCTCCACCCCCCATTGGGGAATGGCTAATGTCTAATGAAGCTGTGGAGTTCTTTTGCACATGGAAACTTTCCAAAAGATTGCGGTTTATGACGCCGAAAAAATAACATAAATAATTGGTAATCATTATTTGTTATGATTTCTCTTATTTTTCATCTTCTCTATCCATAATAGTGAAGAAAGCTGTTAGAGATGTGATTTTCAAGTTTTGATTGGAAAAGTTGGAAAAATATTTGATATTGACTCTCACATAATTTTCAATTTTTGTACTGAAATTTGATTTCCTTTCTTATTTGTACTGGAATATTGTAAGAGATTTGTAGTATTTCACATTAATATTAGTTCCTTTCACTGAAATGTGGCAGTTGGTCGTTCATTTCGATGAACCGTAAAATTGATAAAAATATTTTGAAATGGGATCTAATTGTGGCACACAGAGAGATTCCTGTGTATCAAGAATGGTAATGATCAAAACTCCACAATTACTGCACAATTATTGTAACAATTCGCATAATTTTTCATCCTCTGAGCACTGGTTTCTCTCATTTTAACTAAAATTTACTCATATTCCCGGTCAATTCAACACAATCAACAATTATGTTCTGCACTTTTTTTCACAACTCGTATTATGAATCTCGCGTTTAATTAAGACCCAAACGTCTAAGGTAAGCGTAGCAACTAGAATGACCTGACCGGTTAAGCACCGCTTTTCATAAGCCCAAGAACGTCTGTCTCTGTCACTGAAACATTTCTCATGTTTTCAAGTAAAAGCTCTTAACCTAAGCTTGCCAGATTGCCCGGTTTTATCCGGGTTTGCCCGGATATTTAATGCAAAAATTCGAGAAAGTCCGGTCCGGCCCGGTTGCCCGGATATCGTGAAAAAAGTCCGGATATTGCCCGGATTTTTTCACAATTTTCACAAAGAAACCAAAAAAATCAAAGTTTTTGAGTAAGTTTTAGCAAAATCGATTAACGGTATTCTCGGAACGGAAATTCTCAACGGTTGTTTCAAATAATTTTGCTGATTTACTTTTATAAACCTTTAAATGTTTAAGTGTTCCAAAAAGTTATTGGAAGTTTGCAATTACATTAAACTAATCGAGCATTGTTTTATTGCATTAATAAAATATTAATTTGAGTTTTTTTTTGCATTTTTTCTTTGCTTTTATATATAATAATTTTGCCCGGTTTTTGCCCGGTTTTTGGATTTGAAAAATTGAAATCCATGCCCGGATTTTGCCAGGTTTTTTTGAAAAAATGCCCGGAATTGCTAGGCCCGGATGGGAGTGGAAAAAATTCTGGCAACCTTATCTTAACCAAAGCTTCCAACAGAGTAACTCAAATCTACGTTCGAAACACTGGTACAAACCGATGGATATTTACCATGAAATAGTTCAGGATTCGATCATTCAACGAAATATTTATTTGATATGCTTTCCTCATTCACTATAAATACAAAGCATTTCATAGTTTCGATCAATTAGTGATAAAATTTTCTTTAAATTTTTTTTATAAGACTAAAGGGCTTTAAAGGGTGATACGGTCAAAATTTGGTCAAGGCAAAACGCGTGTAAATCGGTGAAATCGTTTATTTAAAAAATCAAATTAAATTTCTTTTTCTAGTTTAATTAGTATAAAATTCAGGAAAAATATTCAGTTAGGCTTCCGCTTTTCCAAATCCGAATTGCCTGGCCTTACGCTAAACCCCTGCCATCAGATTTTGTACAGCCACCTCGTCCACCTTCTTCGCCGCAGAAAGCCAGTTTGCCTTGAACTGCTGCTCGTCCTTACCAGTTTTTTGGGTCTTCTTTAGGTTCCGCTTGACAATAGTATTCCTCCATTAGGCGGAGCTCTGGCGTGTTGGGAGGGTTCTTGTCCTTGGGAACCACCTGCACGTTGTTGGCGGCGTACCACTCCATGGCCTTTTAACCGTAATGGCAAGCTGCCAAATCCGGCCAAAACAGTACGGAACAACGTGTTTCTTCAGGAAAGGCAGCAGACGTTTATTCAAAAACTCTTTCACGTAAATTTCTTGGTTGACAGTCCTGGAAGCTATGAAAATGCTGCTTTTCGAGACACAAGTACAGATGGCTTGCCAAACCAGATATTTCTTCGCGAACTTTGACAGCTTCATGTGCTTGAAAATATATGCTATCTTTCCCCTTCCTTTTGCCGTATAACACTTCTGTCCCGGAAGCTGCTTGTAGTCGGCTTTGACGTAGGTTTCGTCGTCCATTATCACGCAGTCAAAATTCGTCAGCATCGTCGTGTACAGCCTCCGGGATCGCACTTTGGCCGTCGTATTTTGTATATTATCGCGATTTAGAGTCACTACCTTCTTGTAAGTCGATATTCCGGCTCGTTTTTTGGCTCGATGTACGGTTGTAGACGATACACCCAGCTTATTTGCGGCATCTCGGAGAGAGAGGTTAGGGTTTTGCTTGAAACTACCGGCAACTCTCTTTGTCGTCTCAGCGGCTTCCGGTTTTCGATTTCCCCCCGATACAGACTTCCTGGCTGTCGACAAACGTTCCCCAAACACTTTAATTACATTTGTAACGGTTAATTTGGCAACTTTTAGCGATTTTGCCAGCTTTGCGTGCGAGTAGCTCGGATTTTCGCGATGCGCGATCAAAATTTTGATACGCTGCTCTCCTTCCTTGGACGACATTTTGACAACTGAAGAGTGAGTTCCAAAATCAAAATAGGAGCAACATTCTACACACACACACACACCTTCAAAATGAGGGGTGTTCGGGTTTTTTAAATGCAAAATTGAAAGAAATACGTCAAGTTGATATTGATCAAATTTTGACCGTAACACCCTTTATATGTGATATCCGTCCTGTTTTTTTCTGATCCTGATGATGAACCCGGATAAGAAAAAGACATTTTTGGCCACAACCTGAGCTAAAAGGCTTTGATTATACTTCAATTAACCGCTCGTCTTCATTGCCTTCATACATTATACCAACTACGTTTTTATTCCTCGTCCAGCTGGGATCTCTTGATCTACTTTAACAATTTAACTCTATGAAAAGAGTAAAAAAATATGAATTTAAGTTATTTCAGTAGGTGTCTATTTAGAGTGAGTTGCCCTACTTTGGACCCTTAGCGGTGTTTTTTTTATAATTCCACGTTTATAAATATATCCACGTTATTGAAAGATTTACACATATATGGATGATCTAAATATCCAACTTTGAACCTACTGTTACTGTTTTAGTACTGAAAGGGTACCTTTTATTGGACCTAGAACTAAAATGTAATTTTTTTGGAAAAAAATCAACAAACTGATTAAAAATTTAATTTTAATCCAATGTGATCATAAAAATGCATAACAGCTTTTTAGCAATTTCTTACTTACTTACATAATGTTCCCGCGCCGATCCTCCGGTGCACATAACACAAAATTTTCGGTTATAAATATGTCAAATATTTTCACTCCCAAACAGCTCCATCAGGAGAATCATAGTTAAAAACTTTTTTTGTGTTTACTTATTTGTTGTTTATTTGCGTCAAGCTGACAAAAAAGTTAGAAATGTTCTATATAGGTTCAAATTATACCCCAATTGAAGATTTGCACATGATTGGTTGGTTGGTGTTTGAACAAAGTTTTGGTCCTATTAGGCCTAAAAATGGAACATCATTAACGAAAGTGTCCCAGTTTTGGCCTAAAAATTCCAAGGTTTTCCATTAATTATCTTTCATTTTAAGAAAAATAAGTAGTTTGGATCATATGTATCACAATGATAGCGGTTTCCCTTCATACTTTGACTGTGACAGTTAAAAACGTGATTTTTTCTTATTCATTCTGGTTTCCCAAAATGCGTCCCACTAACTGAACTGTCTGTTTTACCACTAGAGAGAAGGTGAATTTTAAAAACCGTTGTAAGTTTTATTAGGATGACTTTTTATGGCAAAAAGCGGTAAGAAAGGATTAAGGAAGAAAAAGAGATTATTGTTTGCATAAGAGTATCTTAATCTTATGCCAGTAGAATGAATTATTTACAATTTTTTGCATTTTAGGACTAAAGTAGGCTCTAGGTCCAAAGTAGGGTCATTCACCCTAACTGTGAGAGTATTCTTCGTTTTCCATAACCTAGGGCTAATTTGGTTGTTCTTCGCGCTTGGGAGCTCGCTCAGACATTTTTACCAACTAGAACAATTTATGGTATATCCTCTATGTTCTACACTCTACTACTTCTTTTCTACTTCACCTGATCTTTAATCTTACCTAATAATTGCGATGAATCTTTTCTTTGAGATCGTACTCACTTTAGTGCACGGCGTTACTCATAGACGAATTCTTCATCACATATGTTCAAAGACCTTACCTCTCTAAACTGGAGACCAGATCTCTCTTCAAACGACTCAAGCTATGACATCTCTTCGTAGTGACTCGTGGTCCATTGGCTCATGGTGTTCCGATCATCCCGTCTGTAAAGGCGTTCTACACCGACTCAAGTGACTTTACTAGCATTGAGATCCATTCTACTAAGAGAGCACTCTCCACCGGTGAAATTTCTATTTCCCTGCAACAATTACTGCGGAGTAGGTCAACGGATCGACTAGTGGTTTATCCACATATGTATCCAACGGGCTGTACTTCACCTGAATTATGAATTTGATCCTCTCCGGGAAGTTGATAAAGCTACACTTCGAATGAAAGGTCATACTCGCAATATTGGTTCATGAAGATACATATATCTCTCCATGTGATCTCTTCTCTTTAAGATTCGAGGTTGGTTCATCCTACACCGACTCAGATGATTTCACCGGCACCGAATGTTTCAAGGATACTTCAAAGTTTACTGATGTCCATATGGCCTTCAAAGCTTTCTTGGTGTATTTTCTCTCCTTGGTCATGTTTTTAACGCTTGTAACAAATCCAAGATGGGTATGACTCCCATCCCACTACGCCAGCCCCTTCTTTTGAAAAGCATATAATCTGCAGATTCATTAGCCTCTAAAAATTCAGACCGGCGAGTCTAAAGAGGAGAGTTCAGGCCTCGAGTATTCAAGAGGAGGGGTTGGTGTGTTCAATCTTGAATCTTTATGATGAGTTGGATCTCGAATTACAAATAAAGAGATCAGGCCTTGAGTCAACAAGAGGAGGAGTTTGCGTGTTAATATCTAGTCTTCACACGATGACAATTCAGACCTCGAGTCCATAGAGTAGAGGTAGGACCATGAGTCGTGCAGAGGGTTTATACATTGTGTCGATACGAGGAAAGGTCAGATCTCGAGTCATTTGAAAAATGATCAGGTCTCGAGATGCTAAAAGGATACTTAGGTTTGTGCGGGAACGACTTATTACGAGAAGATGTCAGTTCTCGAGTTGTTTTAGAGGAGATTTGAGGCTTATAGCACAGAATCTGAATAGCGTCATTCCCGAAGATTGAATCTGTTGGGTAATACTTGATCTTCTTTCTCAGTAGAAATCGTACAAAAAAGATTATTTAACTTGCTGGGAGTACCCATGAATTAAATTGAGTAGCTTTTGACGTCATGTGAATATCTCGAATGTGTGTAGGATGATCCGAACTGTAGCGCAAAAACCCGAGAGGGTTCATCGACAGGCGCATTCCACAATAAGTGACCCTGGATCGAGGCGATAGCCATTAAAACTTTTCTCCGGAAGACGTTTCTTAAGTCATCGCAGTCGAAGTGTTCAGAAATTTGATAAAAAGTTTTTATGCCGATGAAAGCGCTGTAAGCCCCGTTATTGTTCTGGTGAACGGGAACATAGGGTTGCAGATTTTGGTTTCGTACTCCGCAGCGGTTTTCATAGCTTGGTAAACGAAACAGATCTTGCCAGTTCAGATTTCGTAGAGCGTAAATACCACAAGAAGCTCTTCTGGATTGCCTCGATTCGTTCAGCTCCGTTCTGGTAGAAAGTGCACCAAATAGCTGAAGCGTACTTGAGAATAGAACGAACTGTGCAGCAATAAAGACATATCTGACGATATACGGCCATACGAAACAAGAACCCACGGCTTCGAGAAGCTTTGTCGTCATCATAGTTCGTATGAGTCTTGAACTTCAGCCGTTGGTCAAGAATAACGCCCAGATCGTTGATGTGGTCCACCCGGAAGATGGTTTCGTCTTCGAGGATGTAATCTACATGAAGAGGGTCCCGTAAACGGGAAAACGATATACGATATTATCGAGCATTACCAACGGTTTAAGAGCAGACAATTAATGTTGAAGGAAGTTGATGACATCTAGGGCGTTTATGGTATAAAAAAGTTTCAGGACATCGGCATATGCGTGCTTTATGCTGCCGAGGAGCGAGAGTACATCATTAAAAATGATCGTGAACATGATCGGTCCCAAATGACTTCCTTAAGGCACTCCCAAAGAGACAACGAACTACCTAGAAAAGGATTCACCAGTACAAACTTTCGTCTCAAAGTGATGTTCAAATAATGGGACTTATTCGTGAGTATAGCATGATATGTCACATTGTCATATTGACCCAGAGTAGAAAACTGAAAGAAACGCAGTGAATAACCGGGCCTTGGGATACAAGTAAGTACTTTGAGCACATCCAGTTTTTCACTACCTTGATCACCTTGTCTGCATCGTCTCGTTAGATATATTTGTTGAAAACCACGAATGTGCAATTTGCGTATTAACGATAGTTGATGGAACTAACAATCGCTAATGCAGAGTGCAGTTATGTACGGACCTTGCTTAGAATGTGAATAAACGATAACTCTATTCCACCACTGAAATGTTGTTACATAGTTTTCAACAGATAATGCGCCAGACACGCTAGGAGGAACAAAGAGTTGGTGAGAGGAGTACTCTCAAGTCTCAGATTTGTGGATAGCAAGTGCGTTAAGATAATTGCGGTAAGCAAGTGTACCAGCAACCAGCCCAGGGGTGTCCATCAGCCAGAGGAGGAGCCAACCAGCGCAGACACAATTCAAGCAGAAGGCACGACATGCTCCAGGCCGTGAAGACGGTTTAAGAGAGGGTTACTCTCAACGTGGTCATGAACTACGCTACGGTTAGTAACGTCTTGGGATCCGAATTCAAGATTATTTAGTCGGGGCGGAGGGCGATTGGTCCAGCTGAACGACTAGTCCGGAGAGGAACTTTGATGAAACCGATTACTGAGAGGACTACTCTCATGATGTGGTGTTACGCTGTGGTTAGCATACGTGAGCTCGCTTTGAGCTGCTGGAAAGGCAATCTAGTGCTGTGGAGAAGGTTTTATGTGAGATCGGTTTTATGGAAGTTTCCATCAACTCCAACCACGCCTTGTCGCCGACTGCAGGACCAAGCTAGACGACTTCTGCTGGGGATCAAGATTCGAATAAAAAACTTGCTTCAAGAGCTCATCTTACGATATTCAGCTACGCTGCGGCTAGCATGCATTTGTTGATTTTCGATTTCTGGAAGAAATTGTTGGTGTTTCGGTATGCTCGACAGTTGACGGTGATATTCAACAGTCTCAGTCTGCGAATTGAGGGGTGGTGTTGATACCTACGATTGTGAAATTCGCGTGTTTACGATTGCTGGTGAAACTAGCGATCGCATGTATAGAGCGCAGTTATATAAGGACCTCATAGTTTCTATAATAATTGAAAAATCTATTCTACCATTGAAACCTGCATTGAATCTTTCATTTCAACAATATTTTTAATAACGTTTAATGAGGTAGCTTTACCACCAATCTACGTAGATAAACTGTGATCCTTAGTCTATTAGACGACAACGCTGTTCAACAGAAAATTTAAATTTTAGTATAAATTTATAATTTAACTATTCTGGATCCATCTCAAGATCAGCTTCTTAAATACCTTCACAGCTATATCTAGATAAATTAACGATTGGTTCATAAATAAACAAGTAATTTAAAAACAAGTACATTATTTCGGTATCTTTCATAAATTGTTCATTCCGGCCGAAAAGTATTGCTTATTTTTGCGTAACAATGGCGGACGAACTAATTGGCTCCGAAAACAAAACTTCTCACCGTTACCACTCCAAAACGGTTCATCCGCCAGAATGCGCAAACTATTTTTATGTCAACATGATTTGCATACCCACCTCGGAATGCACTCTGAACCCTACAGGCAGAGGTTCAACTCCGCCAAAAACCCATTCCTCATTTCGGTTCGGAATTATTAAAAACAAACCATTCACAGAAAATTCGAACTTAAGTAATGCATCTAAACCGAGCCTCGGGGGCTTGAAGGAAGGATGCCTGCCCATATAAATGCGGTCGTTGTTGTCGTCGTCGTCGTTCCAAGGGGCCAAAGTTCAGGAGCCAAACTCCTCCGTAGGATTGGGCCATAAGGAAAAGGCAGTCGGTTTTTGGTTGAGGTTGTTACTCGTAATGAAGATGACGACGACTCTGGCTAATTGAATTAGCATGAGTAAGCTTCGGTTGTTTCGGGTGCAGCATAAATTGGCAAGGTTCGCAGCTGTCTTCTCAGGTTGGACTTGAGCCGGTAAGCTTTGGTTTCTTCGGTTTGTTTTTGGGTTTCTCTTAATTTCTTTACGCACCACTACTAGTTTTGATGCCGGGAGGATATATTCGGAGGAACCGCGGTTCGAATTTTTGTCGCTTTCGAAGCCTCCGGACACATGACTCAATTTGTCACGAGCTTTATTTGATTATTTATTATGGGTTCATTGCTCATTGATTGCTCAATGCATACATTCGTTCGGTACGGTTTGCGGATATTGTCAATTGTTGGGATCCTGGGAAGGCAAAACAGAGAAAAAATTTCGTAAGACCCATTATAACTGCCAACTTGCGATTTTTTCCTCAGTATTACGTGAAAAATTGATATTGACTTCTGAAGTGAGTTAATCTTTATAAATATGTGTTGATGTAATTTTATCGAATTCGTTTGAAATTGAAAGACTACGCAGTTATACGGCCTACAATAATCACATAATAATTCCGAGGGCGACATCGTGTTTCCCACATTATGACAAGTCATAAATCAACTTGGGTAGGGGTACTTAGAATCAAAAGATACTTAAAACAGACCGTCAGTCAGCAATAAGCCATTTCTAAAGGCTAGGCAGGGCATAAAAACTGCTTAATCTAAATGGTCTCATCAATCATACGCACCCGCGTTTGTTTCCCAAAGTTTACAAGAAGTCGTCATCGTTAGGTTGTTTTTATTTGTAAATGTGATTCGCGCCGTATGATTTCCGGCCCGAACCGAAAATGACAGCGATTATGTCAAAAGCACCCAAAACAAATCTGGAATCCGATTCTCTTCGCGTCAAGATCAATGGATCGATCTGAGGCGTGTTTCTCGAAAAACCAAACGTGCCTAAGCGATCAAACGAACTTGGCTCAGTTAAATCGTCGATTAGCACTCACTTTTTTTTCTGTAAACGAGCCGCAGCTACTTGGGAGGATACCAGCAACGAACGGCAAACGCCCTCGGGTGGGGTTAATATGTAAAGAAGCTCATCCATTGATGAGCAATAATTTACCGAAGATTATTGAGGAAAACGCTGGTTACGAGCGCGCTAAGCTGAATGAATTAATTGATTCACACTGACGTTGTAACGTGCCATGGTAAACACTAGGAGATTTGATAGATTCTCCAATACAGAACGCTACCGATCAGAGTGTTGACCACATCTCGATTTAATAATTAGTGTAATTAAGTCTTTCGAAGAATTTTCTGCTTCAGAGCCGAAGTAAGGGGAGGCCTGCAATTTATAAGGAGAAATAATAATACTATTAGCTTAAGGTTGCCAGAATTTTTTCAGCACGAATCCTGGCCGGATGAATTAGGGAATTTAATTTCAAAATTGACGATCGAAATCCGGGCAATATCCTGGAAAAGAGAAATTGGAGAACGGTTGCCATGGACCGAGTGAATTTCAGGAATTATGTTTGTCAAGTTATATATGTCGTGAGACGGAATACTATGTAAATAATAATAAATCCTGGAAAATCCCAGAAATTACTCAAAAAAATTAAAAAAAATCCTCAAAACTCATCGGCAGATTTTAAATCGGCTTGGAAAAAACAAATCAATTTTTTTAGGAGGGATTTTGGTGATAATTTTTTCACATATCAGTTTTGCTTGATCAAGTCATAGAATCAATAATGATGCCTTAAATATATCTACTTTAAGCGCTTACCACACTGACATGACACATAAAAAAAATCCGATCATTTTCTGGCTAATTTTGGCACCTACCATCGGTCTTGCGAACTTGCAAAATTTGACAAAAAAGGCCCTGTAAGGAAAATGTACCTGTCTAGCCCGATTGTATCGTTTGGTACGTCTCGGTGGTCGAGTGGTTAGCGTGGTACGACGGTTATCGCTAGCCCACTGATGGCATGGGTTTGATTCCCATCTCGGTACTGGGTGTTTAATGTTAATCTTAAGTTGTCCATGTCATTTATTCAGTCCGTAAAGCCTAAATCGGCTAAGACGGTGTATGTCTTTTTTTTAAATTGCATATTTTTTCATAAAAGTTTTGAGGCACCTTCTAACTGGGATAGCAATTCCTCAATTCAATCGATGTGCACTCTTGAACCGATATTGCGTTCTGCTGGAAAAATCATCCGACAAACAAATTCGAGTGTCCAGCCAGTCTGGTCAGTACTTTAAGAGTAAAAAATGTGTAGGATCTGTAGATTTTTCAGCATTGAGTTATATTACTAGAATAGTTGGGTATTTTTTTATAAATCCTAGCTTTCGAAATCAAGTCCTAGAAATGCAATTTTCAATTTAGATTCGAATATAAGGAATTTTCATAGTTTCAATTTAGAAAAGAACTTTTTGTATTTTCTTAAATAAGCAAATAATCACCTTTTTCCTTTCAACCAAAAAATATTTAGAAATAATAGTTAAAGATTATGTTTGCAGTTCAAATCAAATCAGTTTTTTACTGTTGTTAACTCGATAGAAGTTTTAAATTTTAGTTAGATACTTTATTTTTGAATAACTAAGCATTTTTGATTAATTCATTCAGTCTTATTCAAGCCTCACTTGGCTAAGACGGTATGTATCTCATATTTGCAATATGAAAACCAATAAAATATATTTTAAGGCTAATTTTCGCTTGAAGATAAAGTACAAGTTCTTTGACCAATGAAAATCATATTTTTTTTTATAATTAGAATCCTGAGAATTTGAATACATAATGAAATTCTCACATTATAAAAACACTCAACCGAAAATCTCTTATTTGAATTCTGAATTTCCGCATTTTAATATCAATGTTTTCATCAGTTATTTATTTGAAATTTATGTTATAAATAAACATTGCGAATTATGAAACTGTTTCGGATTATTCAATTCTGTATTCTTGTATAATTCTTGTATCAAATCTGTATGTATTCTGAAACTATCTTAAGATCCAATTCTGCTAAAGAATAAAAAGTTGAAATGTTGTAAAAGTTGTAATTTAAACTTTTTTTCAATCTCTTAACTATGAACTTCTAATATGGAAAATGCATCTAGTTGAGGTTTCAAGTGTAGAACCAATAGGGTTGCTAGCGATTTTCCATTTTGAAATTCCAAAGTTTTTCCCCGGTTTTTTTCGGTATTAAATGATGATTTTCCCGTTATTTATTATACACGTTTTTTGATACAAAATCATAGTAAATAAAAAATCAATGTAAAGGGCCTTAAATTTCTAATAATTGTATCCCGAAACTTGTTAACCGGTTAGAAATCATGACAAATACTTCGGCGTCTTCTAACACGTAATATTTTCGTATCAAATTGACATGTTTCTATGATTTTTTTAAACGAATAAAAAAAATTGCATCTATTCGTTGTTTTGTTCCAAAATTTCAAAAATTTTCCAAAAATAAGTCCGGATCAATTTATCTTGAAACTATAATGTAGTACTTTTCAGCCACTGTGAAATTTTCTAGAATTCTAGAAAAAAATTAAATGAGGATTTGTTTTACAAAACTAAAAATCATCAGATTGCAGGAAAATATTTAGTTACTTTAAAAAGGCAGTTATATTTTTTGTACAAATCCAAAGACATTTTTTGGGAAGAAGTGTTTTTTATTACCAAACAGTTATTCATTGTTTAGTAGTAGTCATGTGGACTTAAGATTCGTGAAAATATAGAAAATCGTGTATTGAGACAGGGCTGAACTTTGGTAATTTGAATGTAAGATATAATTTTGAACAAGGTAAAGAACTTAGATTTCGTCAGGAGCTTGTTTTCGGTACAATTTTTACATAAAACATTTATTTCAGCGTAGGAAACTTTAACAAAAGTTTAACGTAGGAAGAATTAAAAACTAAACAATTGCGATATAAAGCTTCGTTCCTCAGGCCAATTTAAACAAAATACACAACAGCAACAAAATCGAAAAACCAGTATGTTTTTCTGGTCAAAAGAGATGTTACTCTGCTTAAAAACGTCTCACGCTGCCAAATTATTTGCTTCTTGTATAAAATAAAT